>NC_142804.1:27123160-27189784 GCF_049724085.1 Artemia sp. Qi Xiang Cuo | reverse complement strand
GCGCGGCTTCGGGGTCTAGTTAGAACTATTAGCAATTAACGCTTTGTCTATGTCTTCTTTATGCTGGTGTATCCGTTTTTCTAGATTCTGATGAGTTCTGCCAACGTAGTAATTGCCACAATCGCATGGTATTTGATAAACCCCTCTTTGGCGAGTAACTGGGGTTTTATCTTTACCGGAGTTTAAGAAATTTGTGATTTTAAAATTATTAGTGAAAACTAAATACAGATTGTTTTTGGTGCAAATGTTTTTTATTTTAGTTGTGATTCTTGGGATGTACGAAAGATAGATTATATTAGAGGGTTTTTCTGGAGCCTCACATTGTGAAATATCGTTGATTTTACGAAAATGTCTTTTTAGTCTGCGGTAAATCGTATTATTGACAAAAGGAATGGGGTATCCGTTGCCAAAAAGAATATCTCTGATAAAATTTATTTCTGCTTTTATGTATGAATCGGAGCAAGTGTTCAGGACACGGTCAATGAGAGAAGTTACCACTGCTCTTTTAATTTGTGGGGGGTGATGTGAATTAATATGAAGATATGTATTGTTTTGTATTGGTTGTCTATAGATAGTGAAGTCCAAATTATTAGTATTACACATAATTAGCACATCTAAAAATGGTAGTTTATTTTCAAATTCAATTTCTAGGGTAAACTGCTAATTTCTATCATAAGTATTAAGATGATCTAGGAAACCCCGAAGTTCAATTTTCCCATAATTCCAAAGTGAAATTATGTCATCCATGTAACGACACCAATATACATGTTTTAAAAAATAAGAATTTAATGCCCAATTTTCAAGGTTCTCGACATAAATATTAGCCAGTAGGCCGGATAGAGCTGCTCCCATTGGTAACCCATTTATTTGTTGATAAAAAGAATTACGAAACTGAAAATACATTGAAAACTTATTACAAATTTAAACAAGATTAAATAAAACTTCACCATCAATCCCTGTTGCTGAGTCTTCGATTAAGTGATAATTTTTTTCTATTTTGTTTTTTAATAATTGCTCAGAAGTAGCCACATATATTCGCGTACATGGAAACAATATCAAAACTACTAACTATTGTGTTTTCTGAAATACTTGTGCTATTAAGTTTTTTAACTAAATCTGCTGAATTACTAATGTAGGAATTTTGTGAATACAGTAGAGGTTTGAAAGCTGTGCAAAGTCATTTTCCAATATTGGAAGCGGGGGCTTTAGTACATGCTACGATAGGTCTTAAGGGAATACCTTGTTTATGTAGTTTTAGTAAGCCGTAAAATTTTGGACGGAAACTACCACGGGGGTAAAAATTTGTTGTGTAATTGTGGTGTGATTTTACAAATCTGTTTTAGCTGCTTTAATTCATTTATAATATTATTAGTAAATTGATCAGTAGGATCATGAGTGATCGGTTCATATGTAACCGATCTGCAAAATTTAACAAAAATTTTTAGAATCCTGCAGAAACGAAAATCTTATTCCAAAGTCTTTAAGATATAAACTACATCTAAATACCCGGAAAGAAGGGCAATTTGCTCATACACTATAGTTAAAAACCTTAGTCCATATTATTAAGGACAAAAAGCAAAAAAGACATATCATTTCTTCAGAAAGAAAATCTATCGAAAATTTTTTGTTTGAAAACCTGTCCACTGTTGATTTTTCTCAAGTTGTTAGATTAGAAAGGAATTTGTTTCTCCATGATTTTCGCTTGTCAAAGGAACGACTTTATACAAAATTGGAAAAATTGAGAGAGGAATCTTCGAGAGAAACCGTATTTATTCTCCAAGATTCACTCCTGGACCCGGTATTCTTAACCTCTCTTCTAGAACATTTGAAACCCAGGAAATCGAAACACTGGAAAAAGGTCCAAAATTCTCTTTTCTGCCGAAGCAGGTTCCCATGGCGGATATAGTTTCCTCTTTAGAGTCTGCTTTGCATAAATACTACCCATCTGTTTCAAACCCTGATGAAGTTAGGTCTTGTCTCATAAATACCCTTTATAATAGCCAAAAAAGGCTAAGTCTCCTACCACTTTCACACAAAAAAATATGCACGACATAAAAATACTATTTAACCTCCGCAAAGACCCATCTATTATAATAACCAAAGCAGACAAAAGCAACTCACTTGTTGTCATGAATGCGACAGAATATGATAACAAAATCTTTTCACTTTTAAAAGACAGAGGTACACCTAAATCGATCACTCATGATCCTACTGATCAATTTACTGATAATATTATAAATGAATTAAAGCAGCTAAAACAGAATGGTAAAATCACACCACAATTATACAACAAATTTTACCCCCGTGGTAGTTTCTGTCCAAGATTTTACGGCTTACCAAAACTGCATAAACAAGGTATTCCCTTAAGACCTATCGTAGCATGTACAAAAAGCCCGCGCTTCCAATATTGGAAAATGGCTTTGCATAGCTTTCAAACCTCTACTGTATTCACAAAATTGCTACATTAGTAATTCGGCAGATTTGGTTAAAAAACTTAATAACACAAGTATTTCAGAAAACACAATAGTTAGTAGTTTTTATATTGTTTCCAGGTACACGAATATAGATGTGGCTACTTCTGAGCAATTATTAAAAAACAAAATAGAAGAAAATTATCACTTAATCGAAGACTCAGCGACAGGGATTGATGGTGAAGTTTTATTTAATCTTGTTAAAATCTGTAATAATTTTTCAATGTATTTTCAGTTTTGTGATTATTTTTATCAACAAATAAATGGGTTACCAATGGGAGCAGCTCTATCCGGCCTACTGAATAATATTTATGTCGAGAACCTTGAAAATTGGGCATTAAATTCTTATTTTTTAAAACATGTATATTGGGGTCGTTACATGGATGACGTAATTTCACTTTGGAATTATGGGGAAATTGGACTTCGGGGTTTCCTAGATCATCTTAATACTTATGATAGAAATTTGCAGTTTACCCTAGAAATTGAATTTGAAAATAAACTACCATTTTTATATTTGCTAATTATCTTTAATACTAATAATTTGGACTTCACTATATATAGAAAACCAACAAAAAACAATACATATCTTCATTTTAATTCAAATCACCCCCCACAAGTTAAAAGAGCAGTTGTAACTTCTCTCATTGACCGTGCCCTGAATACTTGCTCCGATTCATACATAAAAGCAGAAATAAATTTTATCAGAGATATTCTTTTTGGCAACGGATACCCCATTCCTTTTGTCAATAATACGATTAACCGTAGACTAAAAAGACGTTTTCGTAAAATCAACGATATTTCACAATGTGAGGCTCCAAAAAAACCCTCTAATATAATCTATCTTCCGTAAATCCCAAGAATCACAAAAAAAAATTAAAAATATTTGCACAAAAAACAATCTCTATTTAGTTTTCATTAATAATTTTAAAATCACAAATTTCTTAAACTCCGGTAAAGATAAAACCCCAGGTACTCGCCAAAGAGGGGTTTATCAAATACCATGCGATTGTGGCAATTACTACGTTGGCAGAACTCATCAGAATCTAGGAAAATGGATCCACCAGCATAAAGAAGACATAGACAAAGCGTTAATTGCTAATAGTTCTAATAACTCCTTTGATTCTGCTTTAGCTAGCCATATATTTGATAACCCCAGCCACACAATACGTTTTGAAAGATCTTCTCTCATTAGTAGTGATTTGGAGATAAAACAGGTAGTTCGGGAATCTATCGAAATTAGGCTCAAAATAAATAAAAATATTTCCTTAAATAGGGACTTAGGAGAATATTCACTGAATTCTTTATACTCAAATCTAATTAAAAATGATCTAACAAAATATTTTATCAAACCAATTGACAATAGTATTGAACCCGTTACAAAAAGGCCTTTAAGACTAGCTGCTAAAAAAGCAAGATTAGCTTTGAAAACTTGCAGTTAATAATTTCATATTATTTCATTTGAATGAATTCCTCCTCTCTCATCATTTTATTTATCACTCCTGGTTGAACTTCGTTGAAGTAAGGATGCTGGGGCTGTTTTAAAAGTTTTTAAGAGCATTTTAGTTTTAAACTTCGTATTTTAATGTAAATTGTTTATATATATATTTTTTCTTTATTGTTGTGCTGAAGAAGGCCCTTGGGCATAGGGTCGAAATATTAACCGATTTAAATTGCACTGTCTTGGAAAAAAATTTCCCTATTGTTTTTAAGTTGTATTTGTTTTTCATAACTTACAAACCTTGCACTGAGGGCTCTGATGGGGCTATCATCCTAAAAGACCTAATTTCCAGAACTTTCGACTACGTTGAACAAAATGGATATCTCAAAATTTTGATTGGATGTGTTGGGGGAAATGGTGGGCATGGAAGGGGTGTTAGTTGCCTTCCAATCAATTTCGACTGTGAGAAAGGGAAATAGTCATTTCAGTTTCCAATCGAATGAACCCTATTTGAAGTTTTTACGATCACACTTGTTGCAGAAACCTTGTTTGCTCCAAGGGTGTAACTTATCACCATTGTCCGAAGGGCTGTGGGGGGGGGGGGGTCATCCTTAAAGACCTAATTTCCAAAACTTTCAACTATATGGAATAAATTAGCTATCTAAAAATTTTGATTGGATGTGTTTGGGGAAAAGGTGGGCGTGAGAGGGGGGTTAGTTGCCCTCAAATCACTTTCTACTATTGAAAAGAGCACTAGCGCTTTGAATTTCCAATTGAATGAGCCCTTGTTCAAGCTTCTACGACAAAGATTTCAATAAAAACTTATCCCTTGCCCTGAAGACTGTGGAGGGAATGTTCTAATCGAAGGTATAATTTCCTGAACTTTAAACTGCGTGGAACAAAATCGATATCTCAAAATTTTGATTGGATGTGTTGGGGGAAATGGTGGGCTTGGAAGGGGTGTTAGTTGCCTTCCAATCAATTTCGACTATTAAAAAGGGCACTAGCCATTTCAATTTCCAATCGAATGAGTCCTTTTTGAAGTTTCTGCGACAACGCGTTCTATAAAAACCTTATATGCCCCCAGAGCATAAATTACCACCCTTGCCCTGAGTGTTGTGGGGGGTTGTCATCCTCAAAGACCTAATTTCCAGAACTTTCAGTTACGTTGAACAAAATGGCTATCTCAAAATTTTGATTGGATGTGTTTGGGGAAAAGGTGGGCGCGAGAGGGGGGTTAGTTGCCCTCCAATCACTTTTGACTATTATAAAGGGCACTAGCCCTTTGAATTTCCAATCGAATGAGCCTTTTTCGAAGTTTCTGCAACAACGCTTTCTATAAAAATCTTATATGCCCCTAGGGCATAACTTACATCCCTTGCCCTGAGGACTGTGGGGGAGTGTCCTCCTCAAAAACATAATTTCTATCTGGAAATCAACTACGCCGAACAAAATTGCTATCTAGAAATTTAGATTGGATGTGTTTGGGGAAAAGGTAGGCGGGAGAGGGGGGTTAGTTGCCCTCCAATCACTTTCGACTATTAAAAAGGGCACTAGACTAGAAACTTGTTAGGGGTCACTCAGTCACAAATTAGAACTGATATTTTGCTTATTATGGGTCACAAACTATTGGCAGGCAGCCAACAATGGGGAAACAAACATTTTTTCCATGGTTTTTCCCTATTCTGCTTTTTTTTCTTTGGTTTCCTTATAATTACTATATAGTCCAAAGTTTCTAAAGGGCCTGGCCCCCTGCCCCTTGCTGGTACCCATGATGCTCAGGCTAGACGTAAAGAAGAAATAAAATATGTCAAACATCAGACCAGGCCACATTGGTATACAAATGTCCCACCTTCTTCTAATGTCGTACTTATCGGAAAGATCTGTAAAGCTATCTGCTCCTCTGTGTGTACCGCTTTTCTTCTTACCGTTTTCCCTTATTTTTTAGAATCTACGGTTCGTTGCAGCAACAAATATGGTCAACAATGTCCGTTATTTTCGCAGTCTCCTCAGCCGGTAAACGTCATAAGAGGTAAGTAAAAAAAATTGCTGTTCGTAAAGAATTCTGTCCATGGATAGCCAAAATTTTAAGTGTGGCCAGATCCACTGATATTACACGAGAATTATATAAACAAAAAAAATACAAAACGCAAAAAAGTTTTGTTCATATATATTTTGTTACATTTTAACAAGTCAAACGGGCTAACTCCCACCTCCCCTCCCCTCCCCTGGAAACGGCCACAGATTACGGTAATATATGATATATTATCATATATTCAAATTATTCCGAAGAAAATTTCGAAGAAAATGTTTTCAAAAATAAGAAACAGCTTAGAAAAAATGAAGATGATACGCATGATTTCAAACCATTAATAGTAATAATAGTTTCAAGTGAAGAAAAACACAATAAGGAATACCTAAAAAATGAAATTACTGTGTCAAGCTGTTAATATTCAATATTGTTTTGTGTGTGTTAAGACATGCACACACACATACACGTATGTATATATATATATATATATATATATATATATATATATATATATATATATATATATATATATATATATACCTAGCGATATCTCGTAAAATGTCATCAGGGGGATTGCCAAGGGATCATAGAGCAAATAACTCAACTAGCCGTCAAAAAAACACTTGTTTCTACTTACAGGTTACCACTACATAGAAACCGAAATTGCCTTCAGTGACTCTCTGATCCTATTTGTATGAATGCTCTCTCCTTTTTTTCTCCCTTTTCTCAAACTTTTTCTCTCCTTTTTGTTCTAACATTGCGATAATGCTTGGGACACGCCTGTCTATTGAAATGGTGAAAGTGACTTGCTCCACTCATTATCCAGCATCTATTAAGAATTGTTTCTTATTCAGAAAATTGTAACATTTGCAGACCTTTTCCAGTTTTCATTTTATGTATATTTAGATGTATATCCTTATCTATATTGGCCAAAAGTTTTTTTGGCCAAGTAGGTTTTAACATTAATTTGCTCTTACGGTGAACGAGGTATTTTTTCCTCCCGGCAGGTTTTTCTCGTAGTTGAGAGAGGCATTGAAGAACGATGAATCACGTATTACAATTGTATGCTCCTAATCTCAACTCTTCCTTACTCGTAAGGCTTGAATTATTTTGTGAAGACATAGAGAAGTACTTGCATGCGATAGCGACCACACTTTTTTCTTGATCTGTAATGAAACCGATTTTCTGTGTCCACTCGGAGATAAACAGCTTAGCCTGAGGGAGATTAAATACTTGGCCAGCATATTCTAAATAAATATTTAATATATATAGAGGTGGTTAGTTTAGGTGGGCGGCCTTTTTTCTATAATCCCATATTTTATTTTCCATAATAATAGATGATGTTACATTTTTTGCTACACAACTGTTGGATTTTACAGCCCCTTTTGTCTTATTCTAAAAAACTACTTAAAGCCTCTAAAGTAAAAATGCAAAGAGTTTTTGATTTGCAAAAATCGAGCTAAATCACAAGTGAATCCATGTGTTTTTCATCCCCAACGTTAAATAGATAGCGTTGCATCATTTAAAATAAAATTATCCGAGTTTCTACTCTACTGCCGTTACCTTATAATAGGCTTTAAATTTAATTAGCTCTTTCATTGAACCGCGTGTGTTTTTCTGAACAAGCTCATCTCATGTTTCAGTAAATGTGGTATAGGCATTACATCAAAACACGAATTTTAATTATATGATTGATGATACGTAGAATAGCATGAGACGGTATTGTTGTTATTATGTCGAAGAAAAGAATTCTATAATTGTCCAAACAGTTTTAATTAAAACACGTGACATATTTATACTGAATTATTTTGTGTAACGCCCTAAGTTAGCATAGTGTAAATTGCTTCCATTCGCTCACCTTATTAGGAACGTTATTTTCATCAATCGTATGAATTCAATTGACATGGATTGTTATTGCTATAATGTAATTACGGCAGATACAAAAATAGAAATTGAAGCTGGAATGTACAAGGGGTTTTCACATTGATTTTTGGATGTACACAGATCTCCAAGCCTTACATCCGGTGTCTCCTGCACTGGGGTGCTACCATTTCGACTAACCGTCACAAGCACTAAACGTCATAACATCTAACCGTCAGAACCACCAACCGTCATAAAATCTATCCGTCAGAACCACTAACCGTCATAACATCTAAAAATTTTTTATAAGTTTATGTAATAGTAATAAGTATATACTAGTTTAGAAACAACTTTTGCCTATATATTGGCACATCAGGGGCTGTGGATAAGGCATAGCATATAGTAAGTACGTAACCTAACCTAACCTAGGTACCTTTTCCCCCCTAAACCCCAAATAACTAAAGTTTTAAGATTTTATATGTTATGACGGTTAGTGGTTCTGACGGATTTTATGTCGATGTTATGACGGATTTTGTCGATGTCCTGACGTTAGTGCTCCTGACGGTTACATGTTGTGACGCCTTCCCTCATGTACTTATAGCGCTGTACCTAATCTCATGTACTTAAGTTTTGTGTTAGAAGTGCAATAAATCGAAGACGCAGAAATTCTAAGAAACAAAGAGGAAACCATTAGTACATTAAATTCATCATTTTAAAAAACATAAAAGAGTAATATTCTATGGACACTTTGTTGATGGGTGGACCATTGTGGTTCAGTAGTCACAGCTCAGTGTTTTCATTTTGTTCCAATTGATAGTCCCCAAAGTACCCCATAAAAATCTTCATCTTCACTTTCATAATCCTCAAAATCTCCCCTATATTTCAGTTAGCGAAGTTACATACAACAGAGGCTAAGATTCGGTTTTAGAAGAAGTAAATAGTGATGATGCAGTTCCACTAAGAAAAAGGGACTATAACGACAACCAAATTATTTTCTCATTTTATTAACTTAGCTTTAATTGATGTTGCTCCCAGAGTAAACTGAAGGAATGAAGTTTAAAATGCGCTTTTATTTGGCCAAAAACGAATTCATACACCCACTATCTGCCGTATAGTAAACTAAGTTAATATAACTATTTGTTGGAATTGTTGATAATTTATACAAAGACATGGTTGGGAGAGGGGTAATAGGAAGCAATTTACGCAAAGTATCTACAGTAAAATAAGAAGCTATTAAAAAAAAATTCTGTTATGCAAAAATGACAAGTGCCTCAAAGTCCAAGAAGTAAATCAAACAAACCTGTAAGTCTCTTCCGGGAGTGAAAAATTGAATACAATTTCTCATCACCAAAATGTCTTCGGCCTTGTATTCCCAATATACCATCTAAGGAAGCGAAGCGCAGGACACACCTATTGCCAGAAGGCCAATTCTCCCTCATCCCCTTATATATTCAGGGTTGCCACCCTGGCCCTTAGATTCTGGACATCCTGCTGGTGACACCCGGCTTTAAATTTATCAATGCTCTTCAAGTTATAAAATTCAGATGTATTTAAAAATTAAAAAAACAATCAACGAAGAAAAACAGCTACAACTCTTATTCACGAAGCAATTCAGGCGATGGAGTGCTTAGAATCCGAGGTGTGTTTGAAAGTGATGGTTTTGAAATTTGTCCCCAGTTTCTGTTTTTAGGTTTGAAATCCAAACCCTTCAATTTTGCATTTTTAAAAGGAAATTTGCCACTTTTAAAACACTAATTGGGCTGGTCTTTAAATAAGGGATAAGCTGCTTACAAAGATTTCTGGCAAATTTTAAAGCAATTAATTTAGGATTTTTAAACTGATTTTTTCTAGATTCTCTCTCGTTCGTATTCAATGGGATCAAAAACCGATACAATCTATGCCACTTCAAAACTGAAATGACGTAATCGGCTACCGGGTTAGTTGTAAAAATATGTAAATTAAAAAGTGCGCCTCAAATTGGACTAGGGCTGCCAAGAAAAAGAAAATTTATATAACATACAATAATTAGTTTTAAAAAAATAACATTGTGTCAATATTCTTCAGTTCAGGCAAATCATACAAATTGACAAGTAAGAAGTAAAATATGTAATCACAACTAAAAAAAAAGTCGCACTTAAAAGGGTTTAATCGTCCTCGGCCTCATCCGAATTTAAAGTATCCACTAGTGTCGAATTCTGACTGAAGGGATCTACTTGTTTACATTTCTTGATTACCCGAGTCAAATCGCATTCGATCACCCAGTCATGTTCTCCACTTGACGACCTGAGAACAAGTTGCTTCGTTTTCATCAGGGACGAAGTCACGAAACACTCGAGACATTTAGCCTATTCCGGTTTTTAGTTTTGATGACCGACAAAATCAAGAACTGTTTTTGCTGCAGCACTTGAATGGGGCAAGCTGCAGAGAGTCAGAAAGAAATTGGGCAAGTATGGAAAAAGTTCGTTTCAAGCAGCGTCTTTAAAAAGGGACAAGGCTAACTAACAAACGTAGCAGCTGTTATGAGAGTCAGGGAAATTTTTCTGAAAACAAATTAAGCCGGCATACCAGTCCTGATTTTAAATAGTTTGCCTTTCAAAGCGAGTATCAAGAAGAAGCCGAGAGAAAAGTAGAGATTTTTAAGTGCTAGGGTTGACGCGAAATCGCAAAAATGAGAGCAATAGTAGCCATAATATCTAACGCAATCGGAATCAGATTTTATAATGAATGGACGCTAATTTTTTCCCCCTGAATTCATGGAAAATAACAAAAGCTTTGTTTACTACAAATCATGACTTTTTACTAGATTTCGGGAAATTTACTAGATCCTCTAAATTTACTATATTTTTTTTTATTTTACTAGATCTAGTAAAATCCTACTGACGGTGGCAACCCTGTATATATTGTTACACATAAATATATTTTTGGCTACTTCCCATTCCATATTTTGTTTTTAAAGTACACGTAAAGTTTCTGTTTTTATCATAATCTACCTTCCTTTCTCGTTTCCTTCAGTAAATTAATGGCATCTTATGAATCATATATAAAACAAAAGGAAAAATAAAAAGAGCACCTGTTTGTTTTTATTTTAGAAACAATTTATCACAGTGAGGTTTTGTTAAATAACACTAAGCACAAATAGGTACGCAAATTTAGGTTTCGGGTAGTTCACGGTTTTAATAATTGTTTTTGCATCAAAACTGACAAAGATGTCTAAAGTGGCTTAAAGTACTGAAACAAAGGCTTGTCAGACGTAAAAATTTCAATAGGGTTTACGAGTAGCTAATCTTCAAAATTAGTATTTATTAGAAGTTTAGACTAATTTATGAAAGATCGTTGAGCCTCACTGGATCCTCAACTATTCAAAAGCTATAGTACACACTTGATACGGCCCGTTGTTCTAGCGGCCAATTCGATTGTAAAAACATAATTGTACAGTTACAGTGCATATTGTACATAACATTCAATTGTTTGAATTAAAATGTCCCCGGCTCCTCGGAAAAGTTGCCCAACGTTTATTTTTTTTATCGTTGAAAAATAAAGATTTTTATAGCAAAAAGACATTAAACCTTTAATAATTTTCCTCATTTAATTTCAATTTGAAAAATCAGAAACATTGCCATTTTCAGTCGCCGTGGAACGGCACTCTTGATAGAATAAAATCTACATGAAAGTAAGTGAGAAATGTCTAAAATGTACCAAGGTGACAAAAATGGCAAAAGTGAAAAATTATTCTGTAGTTATAATAACTACGAAGATAAAACAAATGAGCATACTTAAAACAAAATTAAATTCTACTTTTAATTTTGTACGTGAATAAAGCCGTTTTAATTTATTAAGCCTAATAATTATTCAATTATATCATAATATTAATTAAAAAGGTGTGGAAAAGTAAAGTCACCACAACTGACAGTTTGGCCCAAAGAGAACCTTTTGGCCAAGAGAACCTTTTATATCTCGAATTCAAAATTTTCCAAAAGTTCAGTCTAGGTGCGTTAATTCCATGAAAAATCCGAAAACGGCAAGCATAACCGTTTTTAAAGTAGTAAAACTTAAAAACGTGAGGGTAGAAGATTTTCTAACGGAAACTAATTGTTTTTGTTGAATAAAAAAATCATATTAATCTATATTTATGTAAAAATTGGTTGCCTAAGAAATTAAAGATATATCTTGAATCTACGAAATATGATTTTGCCTGTAAGAACCATGAAAATTACCCATTTTAGGGAGGGGGGAAGTCTTTGAACTGGCAACACTCTCAGGGTACAGCGCCTAGTTTTGAAGGAGGCTGTGTGGTCAACTCCCACTGATGGCAATTTTTTTTAGCGAACTTCCCATCCCAGACCATGCATGTGTTGTTTGCCACGTGTCTGGACTATGTCTGTTGCTACCAGGCGTGTTTCCGGGTTTTATCCATGTTTGGCGCCAAGTCTCCATGCATATGATGTACACGAAGCAAAAAGTTTGACACTCCTTTGAATAGACCGTTTATTTAGAATTAATTAAAAAAACTTTTTCCAAAAAATAAGTTTTTAAAACAAAAGTAAAGAATCTCCATTAAATAAAAATTGAGCAAGAATAAAATCAAATAATCTACCAAGCGTGAAATTATCACAAATCAGCATCGATAAATAAATGAAACCCAAAACGAACAGAAATTACAATAAATAACCGAGTCAAACTCAAAACGAGCAGAAATTAACATAAGTTAGGCTCAAAACCCCTATGTCTTCCTAAAACCAGAACATAATTCGCACTTTACTGAAAAAAAACATAAATGTTTTTACTTTTATAACTTTAATAAATCAAATAATATTAAGATTTTGATTACTAAATATCAGCATATGTATATTAAACTGACAATGCTCATTTATTCGTACTTTTTTAACTGAAGTGCCAATAATGTCCTACACTTGGGAAGGCATAGGGGTTTTGAGCCCAACTCATGTTGATTTCTGCTCGTTTTGAGTTTGACTCGGTTATTTATTTTAATTTCTGTTCGTTTTGGGTTTCATTTATTTATCGATGCTGATTTGTGGTAGTTTCACGCTTGATAGATTATTTGATTTTATTTTTGTTAAATTTTTGTTTAATACAGTTCTTTACTTTTCTTTGAAAAACTTATTTTGTGGAAAAGTTTTCTTATTTAATTTCTGTTCGTTTCATATTGACGTAGTCTTTTCAGAGAAAAAGACTTTTTTTTAAAAATATATAGTTTGGCCTGGTATTTGTATGCTGGAGAAAATTTTCCAGCAATTTTTAACAGCATACACCCTCTTAAAAATCTGGACACAAATAGAAGTGTTTAATTTAGTTTCATACCTCCTCTAGTTGACCTGAAATGGAAAACTTGATATGATTCGCAAAAAAAATCTGTTTACTTTCTTTGATAGCTTGGATACACTTACGCTATTTTGATTTGGTTAAATCTTAATAGCAAAAGCATCCCTGAAAGCTTGAACATAATACCCTCAGTCGTTCTTGGGATACTGTTGAGATGTCGTATTGGGAATTAGTATTAACACAGTGTATTTTGATTTAATCTTATGGCAACATTTAGTTTTTAAACATAAAGTCAAATGGGAGGATGGGCGTGGGAGGGGTATTAGTTTCCCTCCAATCACTTTCGACTATTAAAAAGGGCACTAGGCCTTTCGATTTCCAATCGAATGAGCCCTTTTTGAGTTTCTACGGCAACACTTCCTATAAACTTCCTATATGCCCCCAGGGCATAAATTATAACTCTTACCCTAAGGGCTGTGAGGGTGGTTGTCATCCTCTAAGACCTAATTTCCAGAACTTTCAACTTCGTTACACAAAATGGCTATCTCAAAATTTTGATTGGATGTGTCTGGGATAATGGTGGGCGTGAGAGGGGCTTTAGTCTTTCTCCAATCACTTTCAACTATTAAAAATGGCACTAGCCCTTTCAATTTCCAATAAAACGAGCCCTTTTGAAGTTTCTACGACAACGCTATCAATAAAAACCTTATACACCCCCAGGGGATAAATTACCATCCTCGTCCTGAGGGGAGGGGGGTAGTCATCCTCACAGACCTAATTTCCAGAACTTTCTACTACGTTGAACAATATGGCTATCTGAAAATGTTGATTTGATGTTTTTTGGGGAATGGTGGGCGTGAGAGAGGGGTTAGTTACCGTCCAATCACTTTCAACTATTAAAAATGGCACTAGTCCTCTCAATTTCCAATTGGATGAGCCCCTTTTGAAGTCTTCACGACAACACTTTTATTAAAAACCTTATATGCCCCCAGGGCATAACTTACAACCTTTGCCCTGGGGACTCGGGGGGTTTGTCATCCTTAAATACATAATTTCCAGAACTTTCAACTACGTTCTAAAATTTTTGATTGGATGTGTTTTGGGAAAAGGTGGGCGTGAGAGGGGGGTTAGTTGCCCCCAAATCAATTTTGACCATTAAAAAGGGCACTAGCCCTTTGAATTTCCAATCGAATGAGCCCTTTTTCAAGTTTCTACGACAAAAATTTCAATACAAACCTCATATGTCCCCAGGGTATAACTTATAACCCTTGCCGTGGACACTGTGGGGGGGGGAGTGTCCTGCTCAATATAGTTTCTTTAACATCAAACTTCGGGGAACAAAATGGCTATCAAAAAAGTTTGATTGGATATGTTCGGCGAAATGGTAAGGGTGGAAGGGGTGTTAGTTGCCTTCCAAACACTTTCGACTATTAAAAATGGCACTAGCCATTTATATTTCCAATAGAATGAGCCCTTTTTGAAGTTTCTACGACGACGCATCCAGTAAAAACCTTATGTGCCCCCCAGGGCATAACTTACATCCCTTGCCCTGAGGGCTGTGGGGGAGTGTCCTCCTCAAAAACATAATTTCTATCTGGAAATCCACAACCCCGAACAAAATGGCTATCAAAAAATTTTGATTGGATGTGTTTGGGGAAAAGGTGGGCGAGAGAGGGGGGCTAGTTGCCCCCAAATCACTTTCGACTATTAAAAAGGGCAGTAGACCTTTGAATTTCCAATCGAATGAAACCTTTTTCAAGTTTCTACGACAAAAATTTCAATACAAACTTATACGCCCCCAAGGCATAACTTATAACCCTTGCTCTGAAGACTGTGGGGGGAGTGTCCTGCTCAAAGGTATAATTTCCTGAACTTTAACGGCGTGGAACAAAATGGCTATCTCAAAATTTTGATTGGATGTGTTTGGGGAAATGGTGAGCGTGGAAGAGGTGTTAGTTGCCTTCCAATTACTTTCGACTATTAAAAAGGGCACAAGCCATTTCAATTTCGAATCGAATGAGCCCTTTTTGAAGTTTCTACGACAACGCGTTCTATAAAACTTTTGTACGCCCCCAGGGCATAACTTACAACCCTTGTCCTGAGGGCTGTGAGGGGGTGGTCATCCTCAAAGACCTAATGTCCAGAACTTATAACTACGTTGAACAAAATGGCTATCTCAAAATTTTAATTGGATGTGTTTTGGGAAAAGATGGGCGTGAGAAGGTGGTTAGTTACCGTCCAATCACTTTCAACTATTAAAAAGGGCACTAGCCCTTTGAATTTCCAATCAAATGAACCTTTTTTGGAGTTTCTGTGACAACGCGTTCTGTAAAAACCATAACTACAAAAAGGACACAGCTTAAAACTCTTGCCCTGAGGGTGGTGGGAGTGTGTCCTCCTCAAAAATATACTCTATAATTGCAAATAAAATGCGCTGAAAAAAACGGCTACCTCAATTTTGATTGGATGTGTTTAGGGGAATAATGGGCTTGGGGGGGGGGGGGCTAGTTGCCCTCCAATCACTTTCGACTATTAAAAAGGGCATTAGCCCTTTGAATTTCCAATCGAATGAGCCTGTTTTGAAGTTTTTACGAGAACGCCTGCTGGGAAAACCTTATATGCCCCCCGGGCATAACTTAAAACCCTTGCCCCGAGGATTGTGGGGGAGTGTCCTCCTCAAAAAGATATATTCTATCTGGAAATCAACTACGCTGAACAAAATGGCTATATCAAAATTTTGATTGGATGTGTTTGGGGGATGACGGGCGTATGGGGGGGGGGGTTAATTGCTCTCCAATCACTTTCGACTATTAAAAAGGGCACTATTGTTTGAATTTCAAATCAAATGAACCTTTTTTGAAATTTCTTCAACAACGCCTTCTATAAAAACCTTATATGCCTCCAGGGCACGACTTGAAACCCTTTCCCAGAGGGCTGTAGGGAATTGTCCTCCTCAAAAACATATTTTCTACATGGAAATAAACTACGTTGAACAAAATTGCTATATCAAAATTTTGATTGGATGTGTTTGGAGGAATGATGGGCGGTGGAGGGGGCTAGTTTCCCTCCAATCACTTTCGACAATTAAAAAGGGCACTACCCACTCCAATTTCTAATCGAATGAGCCCTTCGATACGAAGCGCCCGGATATGGAGAAAAAAAAAACACATTGTGCCCACATCGTTCTTTACTTAGGCAGCGCTAGCGCACTGCCTATGATCAATTAATACATCAGGAAAAAGACAACTTAATACAACTTAATAGTTGTATGCCATCGCAGCAATTAACCTTTTTGGGAAAATAAAGGGAGAAGAACTAATTACAATTGGAGAGAATCAGTGATGTTGGTTTTGTAGCCTCTAGAAAAGGCAAAAAAAGAGAATAAAAATCAAATTTTGATATAAACTGTTCTTAGGTCTGTGTTCATTCTCTTTGCCCACCGACCAGAGTGATAACAACTTTATGCATCCTAAACTACGTTTTGATTTAAAGATATGTAAATGTTCTATAACGGAATAGAATCACTTGGAAATGATGTTCCCAAAGATTGGAATATCACTGATTAAAATATCCATGATCTGTTATTAAATGTGTTCTAACTGGTGGGCAACAAATACCAAGTTACTGACTTCCCAGGGAAGGCAAAACTGATTATTTCGTACTAAATGTGGGCATAAGATTCTTAAGACAGACCAAATATGAGCTCTTTGTGTTACTTGCTGGGCTATTTTTAGGGGCTAACGCCGCTAATTGCTGTTTAGGGTATAGTTGTCATTCCCTAGTATCTTGACTCCTCTCTCCGCTTTAATATGTTCCAAATGCAAGTGTAGTAGTAGTATGTGCAGTAGCTCTAAGAGCTTCTTTACGGCACCGTGTCGCCTTTTTTCACTGTTTTCCCATGGATGTTCTCAAGGAATGCTGACACATAACACCAATAACAAAATAAAAAAGAAACAAATATCCTAAAATATTCAACGTGTTATTGCTAAATGAACTTTTATCAAAGTTCGTTCCTTCGCTAGTCGTATCTTTAATTGGAAGTATAGGTAATACTTATAAGGGCTTGAAATTTTACCAATTGTACTGACATGTTCCTGTCGTAGTTTCTAAGTGAATGTTGCAGTGCTTCACTTTAAATAGACCACCTAAGAAGTTTTATCAATTGAACTAAATTTGGATATACAGAAATCCGCTCAGTGATTTTTTTTTAAGTAAAAACTCATGCTGACTCATGCGATGTACCTAAATCCTTTTTAGTTTGGAATCGCCAGTCATTTTGTTCAAATAAAAGACAAATTTACCTCCTTAAAAATAGGTGGCACAACCGGCCAGAATGCTTCAGTAGCTCAAAGTCTTCAGAATACAATGTATTTATCAAATAGCAGTAGGTTTACACACTGATTTCAACAGAACTGGTATTCCTGTGGGTTTACTATGATGCTTATATACCTTTCCCTGTAAAATTATGTAAGAGTTATATTAGACCTTTCTATTTTTGGTACAGCGACATTTCTTATATAAAGTATTGCAAGGACGTAATATATATATATATATATATATATATATATATATATATATATATATATATATATATATATATATATATATATATATATATATATATATATATATATATATATATATATATATATATATATATATATATATATATATATATATATATATATATATATATATATATATATATATATATATATTGTATATATTACTTATAGTAGTGAGAGCCCGGCGGCAAAGCTGCCGGGCCACGGGACGCGGCAGGCTTTTACATAATGAATCTCATTTTGACTCGTCCTACAACTGTAGATAATTTGAGCCTTCTCTCGGTGGCATGATGTCACCACATGTTCGATACAGCCAACCTGTTAAAAATACGAATTTTTTTTTAACGTCCTGAAATATTTAGATCGTTTTTGTGGCCAGTCATCGCTGTTCCTCGTTTACCAACCGTAGGTTATAATTGTCCATTTTTGTTCATCTTTACCTCAGAAAGTTTTTTCCACGCCTTTTGCTTTATGAGTTTAGATTCATATCTTATCTCATTTAATTTCTTAACGCGTTACAGATAACAATTACGTCTTTTCCAGTTTCCAACCACAGATCACTTTTCAAAATTTCGTTTATGGGATTCTCACTGTCGTTTGTTCTATACCATTTTCTTTAGCTGTTGCGATCCTTACTTCCCCTAGTTTTCCAATCACAATTATCCGTGATACATTTTCCTCAATCAGTCCCTTCAACATTTTAAATGACCTTAAATTAGAATTAGCGCCTTTGTAAAATTACGTTTTTTTAAATTCTCTCCCGAAATAAATAATGTCCCTCTGTCCCTTATTTTTAGCTCCCTTTTACTGTCGCTTGTTATTAGCTTGTTTCTTTAATGTTTCTCTTCTTTTGGCGTATTTTAAGCTTTAATGTTTTAATTTTATTAATAATTCCATCTTAACCGAGTGGTTAGCACGCTAGACTTGAAATTCTTTTCCGTGAAGACAGAGTTTCGATTTTGGTGTCACTGGTTATGGTTTGGAACGGGGGTCAGTGGCGTGACTCTGTAAGCTGAGCCAGAGCCAACCCAGCTCTAAATGAGCACCTGGAGAAATCTGGGGAAGGTAAACAGGAAGGGTGTGTGAAAGCAAAGGATAGCTGGCCCCCAACGACCCATTACACTTCCTGGCTGAAGGGACATGAAACAGAAATCAGCGCCGCAGGTAAGAACGTAAAGTCCGGCGCCGTATTCTTTACCGTATCTCTTATATTTTTGCCTAAGATTTTTCGTTTGTTATCACTTGTTTTTTTTTTTAATTTAACTTATGCTTCATGCAACGCCATGTGTGGAAAACCATGTTGTGACCAAAAGGGGCCCAGAATTGCACAAAGCATCCATTCATACTGGAGGTCCCAGGGATTTTCTGCTATCCAGTTCTAAGCCGGCTTTTAAGTGCTTTGTGTATCCTTGAGAAAACTTAATAGTCCCTGTACTACACTGGTTTAGGACCCATTGCTTTTCCTGGGGCCATAATAATTTCAATGATGTAAAAAATATGAAAATTGCAACTTGGAATTTCACAATAATAAAAACAACCATCGTATTGACATTTTGACTGATGGATTCAGACATATGTTTTGAACTGGACTTGCTATGAGTTTCAGAAACTCATAACTCAGAGGTAGAAAACATGAATCTTGGTGCAATAGAATTTATTTACTCAGGCAGGAAGGATGGAGTGCATAGGCAAGGAGTAGGGCTCATGATGAGCAAGGAAGCTGCCAAGTCTTGCTTAGGTTGGGAAGGTATTAAGAATAGAATCATTACTACTCGTTTTGCAACTAAAAAAGGAAGAAAGAAAAACAAAACAAAGTAAGTTAAAAACATATAAAGAAAAGGAAAAAACAAAGCTAAAACATAAACGATTAAAAACTCATATCTAAATAACTTCCGCCATTACGTTTTTGTCTTGGTGCCACTGCATGGTGAACATTTTGATATCGGAAATTATTAATATGTGAGTTTTTTTGTACCTAGCCCTTTTAGGAGCGACTCTATATGAAAGGTGATGGAGAAATAGAGATACAACAGCTTATTTAGAAATGACCATTACAAGCTTCAAAATCGTCAAAATTCCAATTTTATATCCACAATAAAACGAGGAGCTTGTTTTTAAAACTGTGTTTTCATTCCCCTCTCTTTCGTCTTATTTGACTCAAGACCATAACTTCGTTTCACTTTACTTTCAGGTGATATTCCGATCGTACATACTGATGAAGAGAGAGGTAAGAAACCTTTTGCTTTTCTCATATGCAAAAGTAAAATTACCAAAAAGCTGGGAAAATCAAATAAAATGAATATCTTAGCCAAAAATGTAGTATCTACATTGAGATTAAATATGCTGCTTAATCTGAAATCACATTTTGTATACTTATAATCGGTTAGTTTTCTGTCAGTGTTGGCTCAATTGCGAAACAATTCACTAAGGCGATCAAAATTATTTACCGTAAGTTATTAGTTTGGCAAAAGATCCAAACAATTAAACATGGCCAAATGTTGTTATGGTCTTGAATGCAAGAATAAATCCAAAAAAGTACAAAGGTCACGACTCTCAGGTAAATTTGACAATTAGATTATAAATAGCAAACAAAAACTTGTGTAACTTGTATTAAAGCTAGCATAAGTTAAAAATAGTGTACTCCAGGTTACGCACTACCTCTTTCTTCGCATTGTTATACCGGAAATTACAATTTTCAAGAATATGTTATCCATGACAGCACACAGGACTGCAAATACGGGAGGTTACATGACACAGAAGCCAACATCCTATAATCATGATTTCTACAAATTTTCTTCTATATTTCTATAATATTCGATTGGATTTGCATAACTTTCCTTTTTTTCTCGTATAATTCAACTGTTTGCACTGTTTTCATCATCCCCTCCCAAGGTGTGTTGCCACCCTAGACAAATTTCCCGCTAAATGGGCCAACCAAGTCCCCTTGATGTCTTTTATTTTGTTCTGTATTAATATATACTTTTTAATAAATCACCTGGACATGCATTTATTTAAACAATTAAACAACTGCAACAAATATAACATGAGAGGTTTTTCTAATAAAATGATAGATTACGGTGCGTGTATATTCAAACTTTTCTACAGGGTAAGGGCCAAAGTGGCTTCAGCCCTGTAGATGACCAAAATTATGCAGATTCTTACATCATATGAATAATAATGACCCTCTCTGTTCAACCAAAATTCTATAGTAAAACCTAAAAATTTATTTCATAAGACTAGCGTTGCTTGATAATCTTTTTTGAATATTAAAATTGATCGAAATTACCATCCAGCCTTTTAATTTTTAAGGAGAAAAACTGAAAAAAGTCAACAAGCATTCCTAATATTAACCAACAATGAATCTACTTTCAATTCAAAAAGAGCAGAAGTTGTCAATTAAAAACAAATTGTGAACCTTACTAAATCAAATAGTTCGTGGTAACCAACTGTAAGTAAGGAGCGACTCGGCTCAATGGTAACCGAAACACTAGAAAACAGGATTTGGATACCAATAGATCAGGGCCGTATCCAGGATTTTTGTTCGGGGGGGGGGGTTAACAGATTTTTTCCCTTGGACATTATCTAACATCCTCGAGCAACATTACGTTAGCTCGAGACCGTTAGTCCGCCCCTTGCGAACGAGGACGCGTCCACTAGGCATACTTTCGTATATTTAAGAGGGATTTTTTTTTTTTTTTTTTTTTTTTTTCTATTAAAGCAAAAAAAGACAAGTATTTACATACAATACTACAAGTTAATTTTTTTTTTTTTTTTTTTGGAGACAGCAAAAACAGTTAACGCAAAAAGAAGCCAAATAGTAAAAGTAGTCTATATATTTCTGAGTTTTTTTCTTTTTTTAGCTAAAAGTAAGGACGAATATCTATAAAACGAAATCCAGGCGACGATTTTTCTTCCCTGCAACAATGTCGATGACCTTGTCAGGGCAGATGTCATCGTCCCTATGGACTGCAAGGAGGGCTAAGCCACTCAATCGTTCTTCGCCTGTTGAATTTCTCAGCTAGGTTTTGAGCCATCTGAGCGTTGAGAAACTTCTTTCCGGAGTAGCAGTGCTAACAGTTAACGTCACAAGAACAGCCAGAAGAAGAAAAACATTTGGAAAAAAGGTGGCGTCACCTGCCTGAAGCGAAGACACAGCACAAGTAGGCCTCTCTGATACCGAAACATTCTCCCACTTGATGCGCCATAACTCAATTTCTTGCTTCAGTCAGTCTGGCTCCGGAAGAATATCGTCATAAAATTCAACCAATGACTCCAGGTTTAATGCCTTCAGATAGACAGAAACAATTTTGGCAGGAGAAAGGACGCTGAGATTTGACAGCAGTTTCTGGTAAAGCACAAATCGTTGTTTCAGCTCGGATGTGAAGTGGTCCAGGAAATGAATAAAGAGTGAAATTCTATATTGGTTTAGAAGGTCTGGAACTTCTGCATGCATATTCCGGCTACCTCTCGTCCTTGGACGAGTCATTTCCAATCTTCAGTCGCTGGTAAAACGCTCAGCTTCGTCAAAAATATACATGAAAGCAGTAGCAGCACTTCCTCGCATTTCCTTTGTTTTTGAAAGGACAATTTCCACGTGCCTGCATGCAGCTGCCAAATCACTGTCAACTGACTGAAGAGTCTTGCACAGTGGAAGCGTAAGGCAGAAAAGCTCTTTGTCCAAATAGAGACACACAACAAATTGCGGCTGGTTAATCGTGTCCAGCAACTGCGCCGCTTTTGCAGAAGTTTCTGTATTTCCGTTCTCTTCAAGAGCTTCCAGGGATCGCAGGATTGGTCGGTACAGCTCAAGAAAACGCACGACTCAATCGTGGTGCTCCACCCATCTTGTTTCGCAGAGTCCGGTTAAAGTATGTTTCCTCGAATCCGGTAGTATTTCATTGAGCTTCTTTTTTAAATTCTGTGTCCTGGGTGGGGAAGTATGGTAAAAACTGCAGACTTGTGACAAGACACCGAAGAAATGCTTAAACGCCAGAATAGAGCATACAGAAGAGATGACCAAGTTTAGACTGTGCGCAGTACAATGGACGTAAAGCGCCTTCGGATACTTTTCACGTATAACAGCCTGTACACCCCTAAGATGCCCACTCATCGCTGCCGCACCGTCATATCCCTGACCAACCATGTTGTTCAGATTAAGAATAAGGTTTTCGAGAAATCGTAGGATTGATGAAGCCAGACCTTGCCCAGTCAAATAAGAAACTGAGGTAAAACCAAGGAAGTCCTCATGCAGATTCCCTTTGAAAGTGTAGCGGACGCAAACAGACAGCAGCTCGGTATTCGAAACGTCCGCTGCTTCATCGGCAAGCACCGAAAAGCATGGAATTGCGTTTACTCTTTCTACAATAGACTGCTGAAGAAGCTCCCCGGATGCGGCGATAATACCATTCTGGATGATGGGAGAAAGATATGTGGCATTTCCGGCCGCAGAAAGAAGATGGTTCTTCAGGATATCGTCACCGTGTCTCGCCCTCAGCCGCAGTAGTGCTCGAGAGTTGCCATCATTGTGAGAAGGTTCTGGATCCGAGACCGAAATGGGACCGGAATCGTTGGTACCACGAAGGGCAAGCTGTTGCCGCCCACAAAATATCACCGTCTCAACAATTGGTCGCAACTTCTGGTGGTTTTCTTGAACCTGCGCTTTCCTCGTTGCGTCTAATTGGTGCAAGATATTGTCCTGCCTTTTCTCCGAGACAGAAATGAAGTTTTCAGCCGATACGATGCAGTTTCTATGAAACTCTGCTTGTTGGTGAGCTGTGAAGCACTCTATCGCATTCTTCCAGTTCCTGAAAGGTTTGGTGACTAGATTCCCCAAGCGCTGGTGGCAGCCTTTGCCAGCTGTCTCTGACGAGAACAGAACGCAAAATCTGCAAAAAGCAGCGTCCTCAGACGGAGAGTAGGACAACCAACTAAAACGAGCAAGCAAAGATAACTGAAACTTCAGCTTCCGTTTTCGGATACTTGAAAAATATAGGAGATATCTGGAGTCCATGAGATTTTTAGCAACGGAAGTTTAGATTTTGCATCAAGACTGGATGATTTGTTGACAAAACGATCGTTGTCATTTGTAACCAACGACAGAGCTGGGTTGGTTCAGGTGCGTGTTGCGTTGTGGTTGGTTCAAGGGTGTGTGATTCAGAGGCTTCAACGATGGCTACAGTGCCCTTCAGATCCACAGGTGTAGATGAATGCTCCGCAGACGTCCCGTTAACGCCACTGTCAGAAACATCCCTGGTCCGCTTGGGCGCGAAAAACGACGTAATGTCACACTTCCTCTTCAAGTTGAAAATCGCTCTTCCCTTATCCAAGTCCGAAATTGAACTGAACTGAACTAACAATCTTGCACTCTCTTATAACATTTACCTCGAGCCCCCATTAATCCCGATTTACCATGCAAGGTCTGACCTTGCATAATAAGGCGAACATGGGGTTACCTAATTGCGTAAGCTGATCACAACCGTTTACCCACAAAATTGCAATAGGATTTTTGTATGACACAAAATGCAATAAGATAATAGTGCATATTAACCCTAATTTATTACGCAAGGTCAGGTGAACATGGGGTTACCTACGGTTAACTAATTGCGTAAGCTGATCAGAACCGTGTACCCACAAAATGCAATAGGATTTAGTGTGGGAGCATATTTTTTTTTCTTTACAGCCATTTTTTAGACAAAGCTTCGACTCAGTCAGATAATTTCGAGGGGGGGGGTTCAAACCGGTAACCCCCCCCCCTGGATACAGCCTTGCAATAGATACATCAAAAGAATTAGATTTTAATGCTGATTTCAAATATATAAGTTTCATCAAGTTTAGTCCTACCCATTTAAAGTTACGCGCCTGAAAAAATTTGGCTGATTTTCGAAAAAAGGGGGAAAGACCCCCTAAAAGTTATAGAATCTTAATGAAAATTACACCATCATATTAAGCGTATCAGAACACCCTACTGTAGAAGTTTCAAGCTCCTATCTACAAAAATGTGTACTTTTGCATTTTTTGCCAGAAGAAAGACCACGGATGCGTCTTTATTTGTTTTTTTTTTCCCCCCAGGGATGATCGTATCGACCCAGTGGTCCTAGAATATCGTGGCAGGGCTCATTTGAACGGAAATTAAAAGTTCTAGTGCCATTTTTAAGTGACCAAAAAATGGAGGGCAACTAGGCCCCCTCCTGCTGGAGACATGCAGACTTGATATTTTGACGTGTCTGAACAAAATGGCTATCTCAGAACTTGGATCCGACTTCGTGAAGTTACGTGTGGGCTGAGTAACAAAAAAGGGAAGGGTGGAGAGGCTGGTTACCTTCCAATCACTTTTGGCTCTTAAGAGGGCAATTATCATTGGGTTATGTGATTAATTCTTTATCTTTTTTAAGTGGGACGTTTATTACCATTTTCAATTTTTCTAGGGAAAACATATATTTCCAATTTTCGACGAAATTTTTTCGCCAGTTTTAGTTTTTGTCCGAAAGTTTTCAAAGATCTTCAATTTTTGTTATAGATTTTTAAAATGCGTGGTTTTTAGATCGGAAATTTTTAATCATTATAAATTTTTGTCGAGTGAAAACACAAATTCCCAATACTTTGTCGAGATCTTTGGCCAGTCTCAATTCTCATTCACGCAATTGCGGGTTTTTCAGCTTTTATTATTTTATTTAACACAGGAGAAAGCTATAGGCTTTTCTCAATTCGGGACTTTTGTCCCAAAGTTTTCGTCATTTTAATTTTTGATCCCGTAATTTCGCTATATTTGGTTTCTTTAAAATAAAATTTTCTCAGGCGCGTAACTTTTGATGGGTAGCACTAAGCTCGATGACACTTATATACTTGAAATCAGCATAAAAATCTGATTTCTTTATGTATATACTGGTTTCAAAATTCTGTTTTTTTAGTTTCGGTTACTATTGAGCAGGGTCCCTCCTTACTTACAGTTCGTTACCACGAACTGTTTGATTGTGGTGTGTGGATTTCTAGTTTTATGGTTTTTGAAAAGCTTGCAAAAGGTAAAGTGATAAAGTGAAATTTACATATGCTGAATTTCCTGTACTGAATTTCCTGTGTGATCTTGGAGGCTCTCTGCTGGTCTGGCTAGAAATATCAATTCTATTAACATTAAAACAATTAATGATCAGGAGGTTTCAGAACGGGTAAAACGTAAATAAAGGACATTGATGAATTTCATAAAAGCATTTTCCTCACGGTAAATGAGCCGAAATTTTTACTTAGCACACGACTTGGTGAGCTCCTGATTATTGGTCCAGCCAGGCCTTTGTGCTCCGACCTGCACTCTGTGGACCAACACACTTACCTTTTCAGCAATGAGTGGTGCGTGTACAATTTCAGCACAATACGTGTTGAATAAAATCTAACTTTCAGAAACACAAATTGCAGACTTCTGAGACAGGAGCTGCAACGGTACTTTGATTTTTCCAAGGATACCATCACTTACGCTTTGAAAAGTAGACAGGTCAATTTTACCCCAGTCACAGATTTCATGCCATTCTCTGGTATCACTTTATGTGATGGGGTACGTTGGAGTTAACATGACGGGAAAAGTGTTTCTTATTGGAAGGGACCTGAAGTCTGGAATGTAGTAATAACAGAGGTTTTCGAGTTTGGAAGTATTTCAGGCGAGCAAAACTTAAAATCAAGAGAAGACGTACTGCCAGAGCTTTGGATGTATGTGAATATAAGCTCCTTTTCTGCTGGAATGAGCTGCGGGCATATGCTACACAGAGTATTTGCTCTTCAACTGGATTCATGACTGTCAGATTGTTCGATTCAAAATCAGTGGCAAGGGTGCTAAGAGCTCGGCACATTTTATCAGAGAGTACATCGGAACTAGAATTGCGATAATCAGTGGGAAGGTAAGCTGAAGCAACAGCGTAATTTGTATTTTGACTTCCACAAAATATGCCGAAAAAAAGTCGCAAAAGGACTCTGGTAATAGTTTGTTTCGCCCAAAAATGGCAGTGCTACCGCTAGGTCGATACACACCGGTGTTTGGCAGCGTGAGAATATTTAACCAGTAGAGGTTTTGTTTTTTTGTAGGTTAAGACTGTCCGGTGTCATCAGGTGCTCTTGCAAACATACCACGTCACTCGCTTCCCATAGTGTTTGTATCAATGGGAGCTTCAGATTTACACCTGCGTTTACATTCCACGACGTTATTCTGAGTCTTCTATTCATTTTGTGGGACTGAAATCTTTTGTGGTACAGCGCATTTATAACTATAACAGGGATGAGCAGTTTGAGAGCAAATAATGTACTTGACACTGTTCAGGCAAGGGGAGTTGCGGTTACTCGAATGAACCTTTTGTCCACAGTGGGAGTAGCAAATTGCAAATTTACAGGCAACAGTAGCTTAGCAGACATATGCCCATAAGCCTGACAGTTGAAGCACCGAGGAGGCAGGGGTAGCCTACATATTCATCGATTTTAATCCGTTCCTAATCGATAACAACAGGGTTCAAGATGGCAGTATCCAGGCAATCACGGCGCGAGAACTTCAACTTAAAAAACCTAGTTTTTCCAATGCGGAAGGCTCTCCCACAACCGGGTACTAATCTCTATATTTCGTCGTCGGAGGTAGAATCGGGGATAAAACGAGCAATGCCATGGTATATAGGGATTTTCAAAGGGACTAATTCCTAAAAAAGGGACTAATGTACCAAATTTTGAGAATAACGAAAACTAAAGGAAAACACTGACAAACGAAGTGAAAGCACATCAGTTCTCCTCGAATAGAAGTTTCTTTTCAGCTTGCTGAACTATCAGTTTTTTTTTTTTTTTTTTTTTTTTTTTTTTTTTTTTTTTTTGACAAGAATTAATTAAAAGTTACTCCTCTTCGATTAACTTTTCTATGGCAAATTTTGTTCTCTTTGTCACTTCCTTTTAGCCTTAAAATAACTTTTTGTTTCAGAGGTGCTATTAATCAAGACAATTACTGAGCTGATTCAAGCTTTAAAAGAGCTTAGAATAGAAGTTCAATCGAATCGCCAAGAAATTCGCAGTCTGAAGGAAACTCTTGAAAACTGTGATATGTGTAAAGGTAAGTCTTATGTGTTGAATGATAATTCAAACTCTATTTAATGAGTGCCAGGGGCCGATCCAGGATTTTTTTAGGGGAGGGGGGTGCAAAATAGGTTGATCCGATAAACTTACGTTAGGACCAAGTCAATATACCAAGACAATCTCAATATATTTTTCTATTTTTGGGGAATAAGGTCTTTCCGCCAGTAACTCGTTCGACTAGCTTAAAGAAACTCAACTAGCTCAGTGGCTTTGAAAAATCAACTTATGGCTATATGTCGAAAGTGTGATAATTAAATACAATATTTTTTTCTGGTTCCATTTTGCTGTTTTTTTGTTTTTTTTTTGAAAAGGCAATCCTCAAAAATCCGAGTAAGAAGTTCAAGTTAAGACATCCTTTGGAAACTGATAAGGCTTTAGACCCTCTGTAATTAAAGCTCCATAGCCTGAAAACTTAGAAAAAAAATACAGTCTTGTAAAAATTAAGTATTAATTTGTTTAAAATTGAAAAAAAATGTTCATGGGCTCGTTCCAAAAATGGTCATGAAAGATTGCTCATTTAGACTCCCGCTGCTTGTTCTGTAAAAAAAGAGAATGTTTGTATAGCCTTTAAAAAACCTACATTCAGAAAATATATTTCTCTGTTCTTCCCTGTGTTAGAAAAAAAAGAAGCAAAAGGGAGCAATAAATTCTGATAGATCTGAATTGCAAGATTCATGCGTCTTGGGGAACTGATAGCATATTGTGGATTTTTCTGTGTACGTTTATACATGAGGCCCACCCAGGCAAAAACCGAATTTTCTACAGGAGTGTTTACATCATAAGGAGGGGTCGTTTAGCCTGTCTGTCTCAGATCATTTGGAGTTATCGAGGGAGAATCTGTCGAAGTTTTAACTCTGTGAATGAGGTATAGCCTAGAAACTGGTGCACGGTGCAACCACAATCAAACAGTTCTTGGTAGCGAACTGTAAGTAAGGAGCGACCCGGCTCAACAGTAACCGAAACTCTCAAAAACGCAATTTTGATACCAATAGATACATCAAAATAATGGTATATTTATGTTGATTTCAAATATATAAGTTTCTTAAAGTTTAGTTTTACCCTTCAAAAGTTACGGGCCTGAAACAATTTGCCTCATTTTCAAAAAAGGGGGAAACACCTCCTAAAAGTGATAGAATCTTAATGAAAATCAAACCGTCAGATTCAGCGTAACAGAAAAACCCTACTGTAGATGTTTCAAGCTCATATCTGCAAAAATATGGAATTTTGTATTTTTTGCTCATTTGAACGGAAATTAAAAGTTCTAGTGCCCTTTTTAAGTGACCAAAAAATTGGAAGGCAACTAGGTCCCCTCCCACGCTCATTTTTTCCCTGAAGTCATCTGATCAAAATTTTGACACGGCCATTTTGTTCAACATAGTCGAAAGTCTAATAAATATGTCTTTGAGGATGACTTCATCCCCTTTCCGGGGAAAGGGCAGCAAGTTATGAACTTTGCCTATTGTTTACATATAGTATTGGTTGGGAAGTATACAGACGTTTTCAGGAGGCCTTTTTTTCTGGCGGGGGAGTGGGGGGGGGGGGTTGGAGGAGGGGTTACGTGGGAGGATCTTCTCATGGAGGATGTTCTAATGAGGGAAGGGCATTTCTATGAAGGGGGCACCAGATTTCCCAGTATTACTTAAAGAACGAGCAGAAATTAAATTAAAAAAAACAAGTTTTTTCAACTGAAAGTAAGGAACAACATTAAAACTTATAACGAACAGAAATTATTACATATATCAGGGGGTTCACCCCCTAGTCAATATCTCGCTCTTTACGCTAAAGTTTTTTTTAGTACTTTCAATAGAGCTATCTCTTCTAATTAAACGGCATTTGTGATTCAGGGGTTTATGATTCGAACAAAATTCGAACTTTAGCGTAAAGAGCGAGGTATTGACTAGGGGATGAACCTCCTCATGTACGTAATAATTTCGGTTCGTTTTAAATTTTAATGTTGTTCCTTACTTTCAGTTGAAAAAAAAACTTGTTTTTTTCTTTCAAATTTTGTTCGAATCATAAAGCCCTGAATCACAAATGCCGTTTAATTAGAATAGATAGCTCTATTGAAAGTACTAAAAAAAAACTTTAGCGTAAAGAGCGAGGTATTGACTAGGGGGTGGACCCCTTCATATATGAAATAATTTCTGTTCGTTTTAAGTTTTAATGTTGCTCCTTACTTTCAGTTGAAAAAACTTGTTTTTTTTTCATTTAATATAAATAAAGCAAAAAGCTGTCTAAAGGGCGGTATTGGCTAAAAGAGGTAAAGGCATTTAAAGCAATTTATTCCTCACTTTGTCAGATTTGTGAATGCCATTTGTTGAACTTTTTTCTTTTAAAAAAAAAACATGAACTGCAAATTGATATTTGCAACTTTAAAAGTTATTTGCAATACCTGAAAGAACCGAATTTTCTCATTCAGTCAGGGGTATTCAACCAGATTGAAAAACTACATTACACTCACATTTTCTTTCTTTTTTGTTCTTCCCTTTCTTACCATATCTTTCATTTTGATGTAAATTCTTGAGAAAAAAACTATGTATTTACATGAAGATGCATAAATTGGTTTATCCTAAATTTCATTTGAAAGTTCGAGTTTATATGAACTTCCTTATAAAGCGAAATGCACATTTTTTAGCTCAAGATTTTAGTCTTTTGCTGCCATGGTTAATCTATCTATGTTACTCAAAAGGAATTGTTTGTGATGGAGTTATATTGATTGTTGTTCTTTTTCAAAAGTATGAAAATATCAAGAGAACGAATTCACGTTTGGTTTTTACTTATGGAAAATGAATTGCAAGTAATCTTAAATTACCCATGATATACGATCTTTTTTTTTTTTTTTTTTTTTAATAGCTTAGTAGGCCTATAGAAAACCGAAGTTCGGAGAGCCGAAAGTTTTATGGGTTTTTGAGAAACCAATTTTTTTCGGGATTTAATTGTATTTGTTTAACATTTGTTTATTTATTTATTTGTTTAACATTTGAAGACTTTTACTTGAAATACAAATTTATTTTTTATAAGTGTGCAAACCAAGATCTGAATATTGGAAGATACAATAATAACATTCGTCAATTATAATTCTGGGACATGGGCGCTCCGAAAGACATAAGAGGGTCCAAGGAAATTTTTTCCAGAGTAATTGTCTAAGGATTTTTTTTTGGGTACCCTGCTGACCTACCGTCACCTACTGAGTGCCCGCCCCCCCCCCACTCTTTAAGTTAAAATATTATAGAGGTTGAAAAATACTTCTTATTCCGTTTCAACGGCCCTTGTGTTTGAACAGTTGTTCTTAAGAAATTAGGACAAAAAGTCAAACTTTGGAGTAAACATGGGGGAGGGGGTTCTGATAGGATTCCCCTCCCCCTTATACGACTTAACTTATGTTTTTTTTAGTTTTGATGTCTTACCTTGCTCTCAGTCGATAAAAAACTTGTTTTAAGTTGTTGTTTTTCTATTTCCTGCTATTGAAATCATGACCCTAAATCGTCTCAGGCCTAGAAAGTGATAGCTCAGCTAACTTAGTATTTAACTTCAAAGCCGTATCAAGGATTTTTTTCGGAGGGGGTAAAGATTTTTTTTCGAGGGGGGGGTACACGAAAAAAAACTCAAAAAACGCATACAAAATTTGTTTATATCCATTTTTGTTACGTTTTTCGAGTCAAAAAAACATTTCGGGAGGGGTTCAAACCCCCCTACCCCCCCCCCTCTGGGTACGGTCTTGATTAACTTTGACATATCATTTAATCTACCAAACAGTAAAGTTTTTTTTTTTATTCCTCATTTCATATATGATCTGGGGAAAGACATTGTTTGGAAACTTACACTTTAAGACACGTCACGTCAACGATGACTCGGTATACTATTTTTCATTGCAAGGTTTTAGGGTTTACACATTATTTGTTTCAAAATTTGGATTTTTGTTGTGCTCTTCGAAAGTATACTGGTAAAGTGTCGTGGAGGATGAGGAGGTGAGTGGGTGTGAAATTAAGGCTTAGTTTAATTGCTTCTTACACCTAAGCTGTAAAGTCTTGCTCTTGCTGGATAAATTCAAAACTGGCGTATGCCCAAAAATGTCACCATCACCAATGTCACAATTCTTCTTAAGAGTGATTCAACGCTTCATATGCTATTCATCCAAAAAGCGGATTTGGGAGTTACTTTATCAAGCCAACTAAAGAATAGTTGAAATGGGGTAGCTGAAGAAAAAAAACATATAACTTGACATTCAGTTAGAAAATGAGACGGTGAGTACAGAAATAATGACAAAATTTGTCCAAACCAAAAAAAAAGCATTTACGGTACATTGAAAATTTAGAAAACTGTCATGGAAGTATATTTCACAAATCTTACGTATTTATATAGCACAAGTTGGGAGGTCCCTCCCCCTTCCTTTTAGTGAGAACCTGAAATATTATTTTGAACAAGTTAGCCTCGAGTCTCTAAATTAAATAGCGCAACGCCATGTTCTATTTATTCTGTCATAGCATTTTGACTTTTAATGTGTTTAAAGTTTGTCAAAGGGATATTATATATTGTATAGGTTAAGGAACAAATTTGACTTTGCATGATCTTTTTTCCTTGCTTAGCTAAGCGTGAACGTTGCAACCCCAACCCTTGTTTCCCCGGTGTGGACTGCATGGAAACTTCTGCTGGCTATAAGTGTGGTGTCTGTCCTAAAGGATTCGTTGGTAATGGTAAAATGTGTTTTCCTGGTAAAACATGTTCAGATGATCCCTTTCCCTGCTTTCCAGGTAAGAACAATGAACAGTCAGCTTTGTACTACCAAGTATAGCGAAGTAATAAAAGGAAGAATTATGAGGACAATATGAGAAATTAATAGGAAAGTTGCGAAATTGCCAGATTGTGAGATAGAAGGGCACCCATTTGTAGCTCCTTCCTCCTACCCTGCCTTCGTGAAGTAAAAGCGTTATACAGGTTTTTTAAGTGATGCTCCCCGGGTACTTTCTCATGTGTTTTATTCAAAACGAAGAACGCGAAGTAAGAGCCCCCTGGGTCTAAGGGAATGTTTGGCTGCAGGGGGCTGAAAGTTTCTAAATCCTACTAAAATGTTCTCTAATTTAATCTTGATTGTTTTTCTACCTTGTAGAAAAACTTATCCTTTGACACGGAATGAAAATATGTGCGCTTTTTGAAGTTGGGTCTTACTAAAGAAAAAATTAAATATGAAAGACTTGACGAGGAATAAACTAAAGAAAAAATTAAATATGAAAGACTTGACGAGGAATACCCCTGTTCAGTGGTATTTTCTAATACAAATATTTTCTTGGTTTCAACTCGAAACTAATAAAAGCAACATGCACATTGTAAGAAAAATTACATACAATCCTTCGACTAAGTTAAAATAATAAAACTGGAAGAAATAATTGTTTGGTGACTATGTAATGTATCAGGATTACCGCAGTAGCTGCAACATGTAAAGAGCAATCCACGGCCCATACTAACCGAAATTTGGAAACCTGTATTCAAAGAAATGATTTAGTAAAAATGTCCCAAACAACGGTAATTCAATAATAGTAACTGTTACCCTGACTTTTTTTAAAGCCTTGACTCTCAAAAATAAAAATATATCTCCGTTCTTTTCTGTGTAAGAAAAAAAGAAGAAGAATCAAAACTGAGTAATATATCTGATGGACTGGAATAAAAAAAAAAAATACTGAGTGTTGTGGAAATTTTTGCATACTCTTGATTTTTGTGCACGTTTATCCATGGAAACCTGACAGGTGGACTGCACAATTTCTATAGGAGCGTGCAGATCATGAGGAGCGTCCTTTAGCCTGTCTGTGGCAGGTCTTTAGTACTTCCCAGAGGGAGAGTCTGTTTCCCTCTCATAGGCTCGAAATCTCTTTTCTTTCACAATCAGTCTCAAATAAAATAACTCTTTTTTATTTGGGTAAATAATTGTAGAATGTCACAATATTTAACATGTTAACCTGAATTATTAACTAGTCAAATTTAAAGATTTTGATGTAATCAAGGTTTTCTTTATAAGAGTAGGTGGTACATGATGCACTCAGTTGGGAAAAAAAAGTTGATACCAAAAAGTAACAAAACCTTGTTGTCTATGCATATACTAGGGGATAAAGATGAAATTTGACATATTTAATGTTCAGGTAGATTTGGAGCATGCTTGAACAAACTAATTACGTAGGCCACTTGTGTTCATTAGAAATGTGTTATGGCCAACCCTATCGTGAACAGTAGGATAGTGTAAAAGAACAAACAGCCATATTAGACTTGTTTATCTTCAGATGCATAAAGAATCCTTGCTTCTAGTTTCCAATTGAATGCAACAATTTTATGAGTTATTTACACCACTATTAAACTTAATGATACATAATAAAAACTGAGCTTATGTATCTAGTTTGGTATCTACGTATATGCAAATGTGTTTGGTGCAGACTTTGTTCGTTTTTCCGACAGTTTTATCTATCGGCCTCTCTATAACTAATTGATTTTGCTTAGGACTACCGCTTTTTTATCTTACATATTTTAACTCGTTTGATAGTATCTGTGCCAATTATTGAAAGTATCTGTAAAAGAATTCCGACTTGTTTTTTTTTAAACTATATTTGGAATTGGTTCAGAATTAGAATGACGTGGCATAAAAAGGACTGAATGGATTCATTTGGAAATAATGGACCATTTTTTCTCCGATTTCTTATTTATGGCGTCAATTGACCTTACCTGTGAACACCCAATATAAATCCGTATTATTTGGCTCACCAACGTACATCCTGTTCATTTAGTATCAAAGATATAGACATAGATAATAATATAAGCTTACCTACCATCCTTTCAAACAGTTCGTGGTAACGAACTGTAAGTAAGGAACGACCCGGCTCAACGGAAACCGAAACTCTAAAAAACAGAATTTTGATACCAATAGATACATCAAAAGAATCAGATTTTAATGCTGATTTCAAATATGTAAGTTTCATTAAGTTTAGTCTTACCCATCAAAAGTTACAGGCCTGAGAATATTCGGCTGATTTTCGAACAAAGGGGGAAAGACCCCCTAAAAGTTATAGAACCTTAATGAAAATCACACCATCATATTCAACGTATAAGAGAACCCTACTATAGAAGTTTCACGCACCTATCTACAAAAATGTGGAATTTTCCATTTTTTGCCAGAAGAAAGATCACGGATGCGTGTTTATTTATTTTGTTTTTCCCATGGGTGACCGAATAGACCCAGTGGTTCTAGAATATCGTGGGAGGGCTCATTGGAATGAAAATTAAAAGTTCTAGTGCCCTTTTTAAGTGACCAAAAAAATGAAGGGCAACTAGGCCCCCTCCCACGCTCATTTTTTTCCCAAAGTCACCTGATCAAAATTTTCAGATAGCCATTTTGTTCAAAATGGTCGAAAATATGATAACTATGTCTTTTAGGATGACTTAATCCCCCGAAGTCTCCGGGGGGAGGGCTGAAAGCTATGAACTTTACCCAATGTTAACATATAGTATTGGCTATTGGGGAGTATACAGACGTTTTCAAGGGGGATTTTTTCTGGTAGGTCGGGGGGGGGGGTGGTTAGATGGGAGGATCTTTCCATGAAGGAAGTTTTCATGGGGGAAGGGACATCGCTATGAAGGGGGCGCCAGATTTCCCATCATTATTAAAGAAAAAGATCAGAAGTTAAATAAAAAAAAACAAGTTTTTCAACTGAAAGTAAGGAGCAACATCAAAACTTAAAACGAACAGAAAATATTACGTATATGATTGGGTCCACCCCTTAGTCAATACCTCGCTCTTTAAGCCGAAGATTTTGTAGAACTTTCCTAAGAGCTATATATCCTAACTAACCGCCTTTGTGATTAAGGGGTCATTTTCAAAGGATTGGAAAAAATTTTAATTATATCGTAAAGAGCAAGGTATTGACTAGGGGAAGAACCCCCTAATATACGTATTAAAAATCTATGAATATAGAAGTTCGTTACGTAAGTTAATTCGTAAGTTACGTGTATTTATTACTAATAAAAACGTTCGTAAATAAAATTATTCCGTATATGAAAGGGGCTGTCCCCTCCTCAACGCCTCACTCTTTGCGCTAAAGTTTGACTTTCCCACAACTCTATTTTTTTTAAGAAATAAAAAACTTTAGCGTAAAGAGCGAGAGTAGTTACCTTGTATACAGTTTCAATTACACATGAAAATATACATTGAAATTGCTGTTGATTTGAACGGTACATGAAAATATACATTGGAATTGCGCAAGAAAAACCCATGTCTGAGACATTAAACTCACGCGTGAATATTTTAAAAGTTGGCACACTATAATGCATGTTATGAAACTAAAGTCGAGGTTGTTTAAACTTGGCAAGGCATAATGTGGTCATACATGTCTTGAGAGTATGGTCGTAATAATATAATGTGGTCAAACAGGTTTTTTTCTGTTTTTGTTGTCAATTGCACAATGAATGTACGTCATGACTTCATGTGTACATTCTTAAAAAACTGGTATGTTATAAAGTAGTCAAACATGTTTTGAGGGCATGCACAAAATTATATAACTCAACATCCGTTTTTTATTCATCCTTGAAACCCCGTATAAAATGTTCATGCATTGGAATTTAATTTTCATTATGTAGCAGACAGGTTTTTTTTCTGTTAATCTATGGAATTTGCATTTTTTAGTTTATTTCCAGATAAAAAAAATCGTTTTACTAGTAAATTCAAATTTCAGGGGGACTTAGCCCCCCTCCCCTCCAACAATACAAACCTTTAAAATATGATGATTATAGTCATTAGAAAACGCTAAGTATGCTTTTTTCTGTTATGTAAAACAATAACTCCCTCATCCACTGCTGTGTTACGACCATATTTACTTACTTTTAGTTATTTCGTTCAAAAAAATGCCCTTTTTTCTCAATTATCAAAAAATCGTCTTTCCAGTCTAAAAACCACATGTGTTTATAATTACAGAGAGTCTTTTTTGAAGTCAGAGTTTAAACGTGTCTTATCTGAATTATGAAAACAAAAGGTTGATGATTAAGACAAGGATTTGTGTAATTCTAAACGCTTTGGCCATTCAAAAAGCGAGGATTTCTGTTAAATAAATAATTCTTATACATTTTAAAATAGCTTATTTCGTTCCAAAGCTTGGCTTTTTCATAACCAAAGGTTCACATTTGACCCAAAGAAATGTATTTTCTATAATTTTATTACAAAAAACTAGTGTTTACGTTCAAAAAGGCTTTATACTTTAGTTTTTAAGGAAATGACTTATTTTCGTTGCAAAGCTGCGTATTTTCATAACCACCGGTTCAAACCTGACCCAGAGAAACGTCTTTTCTATAATTTTTTTACAAAAAACTAGTGTTTACGGTCAAAAAAAGCTTTATAGTTTAGTTTTTACGGAAATGGCTTATTTTCCTTCCAAAGCTTGGCCTTTTCATAACCAAAGATTCACATTTGACCAAGGAAAATGTATTTTCTATAATTTTCTTACAAAAACTAGTGTTTACGTTCAAAAAAGCTTTATAGTTTAGTTTTTACGGAAATGGCTTATTTTCGTTCCAAAGCTGGGCTTTTTCAAACCAAAGATTCACATTTGATCCAAAGAAATGTATTTTCTATAATTTTCTTACAAAAACTAGTGTTTACGGTCAAAAAAGCTTTATAGTTTAGTTTTTACGGAAATGGCTTATTTTAGTTCCAAAGCTTGGCTTTTTCATAACCAAAGGTTCACATTTGACCCAAAGAAATGTATTTTCTATAATTTTCTTACAAAAAACTAGTGTTTACGGTCAAAAAAGCTTTATAATTTAGTTTTTACGGAAATGGCTTATTTTCGTTCCAAAGGTGCCCTTTTTCATAACCAAAGGTTCACATCTGACCCAGCGAAACGTATTTTATTTAATTTTCTCATAAAAAATATTCTTTAAAGTAAAAAAATATATTTGTATTTTAGTTTTTATTTATATGGTATATTTTGCATCCGAATCTTTGCTTTTTCATAACCAAAGGTTCACATTTGACCAAAAGAAATGTATTTTCTATAATTTTCTTACAAAAACTAGTGTTTACGGTCAAAAAAAGCTTTATAGTTTAGTTTTTACGGAAATGGCTTATTTTCGTTCCGAAGCTTGGCTTTTTCATAACCAAAGGTTCACATCTGACCCAGCGAAACGTATTTTCTATAATTTTCTTACAAAAACTAGTGTTTTCTGTAAAAAAGGTTTTATAGTTTAGTTTTTACGGGAACAGCTTATTTTCGTTCCAATGTTGGGCTTTTACATGACAAACGATTCAAAACTGACACAGTGCAACGTATTTTCTATAATTGTCTTATAGAAAATTGTGTTTACTGTAAAATAAAGCTTTATAGTCTAGTTTTTACGGAAATGGCATATTTTCGTTCTAAAGCTTGGCTTTTTCATAACCAAAGGTTCACATTTGACCCAGAGAAATGTATTTTCTATAATTTTCTTACAAAAACTAGTGTTAAAGTTCAAAAAAGCTTTATAGTTTAGTTTTTACGGAAATGGCTTATTTTCGTTCCAAAGCTTGGCTTTTTCATAACCAAAGGTTCATATTAGGTTCACATTTGACCCAGCGAAATGTATTTTCTATAATTTTCTTACAAGAAACTAGAGTTTACGGTCAAAAACCCTTATTAGCTCAGATTTTATAGGAATAGTTTTATTTTTCGATCCGAAAATAGACTAAAGTTTCAGATTTGAACCAGAGAATTGTATTCTCCATAATTCTCCATTGATATTAATAATGTATCATAATATATTTTTATATTAATATTCTACATAGCATTATTTCATTAAAAATATTACATTGTTATGTGTTCATTATTTTTTAGAGTAAGCTAGCTTATCAAGCGTTTAGAATGTTCATTAAAACATCAGAGATGTAAGAAAATGAATTTGCATACATCTATTGTCAGACACACTATTTCCGTAAAATCTGAGCTATCAAAGGGTTTTTGACCGTAAACTCTAGTTTTTTGTAAGAAAATTATGGAAAATACAATTCTCTTGTTCAAATGTGAAACTTAAGTCTATTTTTGGATCGAAAAATAAAAATATTTCCTTAAAATCTGAGCTAATAAGGGTTTTTTGACCGTAAACTCTAGTTTCTTGTAAGAAAATTATGGAAAATACAATTCTCTAGTTCAAATGTGAAACTTAAGTCTAGTTTTGGATACTCATAATGATGAGGACTGATGGTTCTAATTCAATAATTTTTTTTTTCATAAAACAAACTATTTTTTTAAACTTAGAAATTATTCAACTTTATTTATTTTTTATCTTTTTCTTTTGTACATATCTTAAAATGACAAAATATCTTTCTTGAATTCACCTCTTGGATACACAATACAGAAATTATAAAAAAAATATATAATTTCCATACTTCATTTGCATGCAAGAGATACCGAGAGTTCTATGACTCCTCCCCGCAATGAATTCTAAGGGTTTTATGACTCCTCCCCAAAATGAATTCAGATGCTAAAAGGAGTCATCCCCTTAGCCATAACTCCATTTGACCTTGAGCGAAGGCATAAACGTTTGGCGATTTATTTCTTTTTTTAAAAACTAAATTAACAGCTTCTGAGATGATGGGACTTTTTAAAACCGAATTTATCAGTTTACAAAAATAATCTTGTAGTGTTATATTTGAATGGGCATTTCTATTATTGTAAATAGAACTCGAAAACATCGACTGTTATCATTGGATAGTGAACTACAACATGTATGAGTATGGTAAAAGCTTGTGGAGTACTACATTACATCGTATAAACAGACGAAGATTCTACGATAGAGTGATTGCACCACGTAATAATAGTCAGCAGGAACTTAGAAATTTTCAGGAGGAAGCCAATGATATTTGCAGGTTTGTCGGGGTTAAATCACTATATGTAAAGGGTAATGTACCTACAAATAAAGTTCTTATTCAAAAATGTGACCCTAAGATTCCACTTTTCAATCTAGAAGAATTTAAGTGTCCTAAATTTGAAGGGGTTTATCATCGTCCTGAAGACGAGGTCAGGTTCTTCGCGCACTGGATACCTAAGGACTTACCTGATCGTGATAAATGAATAAGACATGGTAAAAACTATTCTATATCATGGGAACATCGTTTCTGGATGTTTAAGAGTCAACATGTGTATGACTATGTGTCATAATTTAATTTTGTATTAATATTCTACCTAGTATTATTTCATTAAAAATATATTATGCATTACATTGTTATATTTTCATTATTTTTAGAGTAAGCTAGCATATAAACAGCTTAGAATGTATATTAAAACATCGGAGATTTGAGAAAAGGAATTTGCATTCATTCTTGATGTTTAAGAGTAAACGTGTGTATGAATATGTGTCATAATATAATTTCGTATTAATATTCTACATAGCATTATTTCATTCAAAATATATTATGCATTACATTGTTATATTTCATTATTTATAAAGTAAGCTAGCATATCAACAGTTTAGAATGTATATTAAAACATCGGAGATTTGAGAAAAGGAATTTGCATACATCTATTGTCAGACACATGAGGTAACATTGACAAAATCTAGGTATCAGAATGAATTAATTCTTTATTAGCATCTGTTGTTGGATATGTCATTATGTCACTATTAAAAAATTGTAAGTAGGTGAGTAAGCAAGTAAGTAAAAAGCTATTTCTTTAATTCATATCTTGTATACACAAAGGAGAAATGTCATTCAAGAAAACATGAAAATATTTGTAAGTTAGTAACACACTCTTTCTTGAAGTCACCCCTTGGATACACAATACAGATACTTTATTCAAGAAATTATGAAAAAATCGCAAGTAAGTAACAAACTCTTTCTTGAATTCCCCATTTGGATGCTTAATACAAAAATGTAATTCAAGAAATTATGAAAAACAAAATGTAATTAAGTAAGTAACAAACTCTATGCTTTTTCTGCATCAATTGTCGGATATGTTGAATAAAATATGCAAAGTCGACATTGCTTTATTTCATTTTTTAAGGTTAATTTAGACGAGGTTACGTGCGCGCAATGAAATAAAATAAATGAAATAATGCTATGTAGAATATTAATACAAAATTATATTATGACACATAGTCATACACACGTTCACTCTTAAACATCAAGAATGTATGCAAATTCCTTTTCTCAAATCTCCGATGTTTTAATATCATTCTAAACTGTTGATATTTTAGCTTACTCTAAAAATAATGAAAACATAACAATGTAATGCATAATATATTTTTAATGAAATAATGCTATGTAGAATATTAATAAGAAATTTTATAGTGACGCATAGTCATACAAACATTAATTCTTAAACATCCAGAGACAATGGTTCCTTGATAAAGAATATTTTTTACCATGTCTATTGCATTTATCACGATCATGTAAGTCTTTACGTATCTGGTGCACGAAGAACCTGGCCTCGTCTTGAGGATTATGATAAACCCCTTAAAATTTAGGACACTTAAATTCTTCTAGATTGAAAAGTGGAATCATAGGGTCGCATTTTTGAATTAGAACTTTATCTGTAGGTACATTACCCTTTACATAGAGTGATTTAACCCCGAAAAACCTGCAAATATCATTGGCTTCCTCCTGGACATTTCTAAGTTCCTGCTGACTATTATTACGTGGTACAATCACTCTATCGTAGAATCTCCGTCTCTTTATACGATGTATGTAGTACTCGACAAGCTTTTATCATACTCATATCTGTTGTAGTTCACTATCCAATGATGACAGTCGATTTCTTCGAGTTCCATTGACAATAATAAAAATGCACATTCAAATATAACACCACAAGATGATTTTTTCAAACCGATAAATTCTGTGTCATAGAGTCCTATCATCTTGGAAGCTATTAATTTAGTTGTTAAGAAGAGAAATACATCATCAAACTTTTATACCTTCGCTCAAGGTCGAATGGAGTTATGGCTAGGGGGATGACTCCTTTTAGCATCTGAATTCATTTTGGGGAGGAGTAATAAAACCCTTAGAAGTAATTGTGGGGAGAAATCATAGAACTCTCGGTATCTATTGCATGCACAAGAAGTATTGAAATTACATTTTTTTTTTATTTCTATATTGTGTATCCAAGTTGAAAAATAAAGGAATATATTTTTCAATTTCAAGATATTCACAAAAGAAAAAGATAAAAAATAAATAAAGTTTAATAATTTCTAAGTTTAAAAAAATAGCTGGTTCTAGGAAAAAAAAATTATTGAATTAGAACCATCAGTCCTACTCATTATGAGTATCCAAAACTGGACTTAAGTTACACATTTAAACTGGAGACATGTAATTTCCATAATTGTCTTACAGGAAAATAGAGATTACGACCATAAAACAATTATTAACTCATATTTTAAGGCAATAGTTTTATTTTTAAATCAAAAAATAGACTTAGGTTTCACATTTGAACAAAAAAAATGTATTTTCCATAATTTTCTTACAAAAAACTAGAGTTTACGGTCAAAAACCCTTAATAGCTCAGATTTTACGGAAATAGCGTGTCTGACAATAGATGTACGCAAATTCCTTTTCTTACATCTCTGATGTTTTAATGGACATTCTAAACGCTTGATAAGCTAGCTTACTCTAAAAAATAATGAACACATACCAATGTAATATTTTTAATGAAATATTGCTATGTAGAATATTATTACAAAAATATATTAGGATACATTATTAATATCAATAATCAGCTTTGGATATTTTGAATCTGTTCCATAAAATAGTTCACAATGCTCTCTCTTGATATTGTAATTATTGTAGTTTCTTAGTTCGTAATCAGTAGAATAATCATTATTCCATTTTGACTCATACACAATTTTTACTGGTGTCTCATGAGCAGGCTCAATATGCTTCTCGTCTTTGGTATTATTTGATTCATTGACTGTTTGATCAATGCCAGTAACGTTTGCTGGTGCTTTGTTTTTCATCGTTTCTTCTTTATATTCCGTAGTGATATTTTTTGACAATGCCATTTTTATTTTCTGGCAATTTCACTGTCTATTAACCCATTATTTTTACACAGGTAACAGTTTCGGCACGTAAGCAAGATATGGTTTACGATATTAGTAGCAGAGTAAGCCTTTCTTTTATTAGGCTTCTGTTGAATGCTAATACCCGAAAGCTGATGATTGAGTGTATCCTTAGGTAATACGTTACCTGCAGCAGTAGCAAGGAGTTGTCCTCTATCATCAACAATTATTTTTATGTTAGCATTCTCTTTGAGTGCAATCATCTCTCGAGATCTCAATCTCGCATAACCACCATCATAAGAGTTGAATTTTTTCAGTATTCCAAAGAAATTTAATTCCTTGCTGTCATGACAATGCACGCATACATTTCCAGTAGTGCTACCACTTGTACTTGTTTCATAGTTTAAATACTTCTTCTTGTCCGCATTCAATACTACAATAACCTTGTCATGTGAACACACTCTATTAAAATGTTCCATATTCACTTTTTTTTTAAAGATATGACTTAAGTGTTTATCGTTCCACTGCGTAAGAACTACTGATTTTATAGATGCAATTGACTAGCTAGTGTCTATAACCGGTCATAGAATACCAGTGGGATAGCCAGATCGTGTCTCTGACCAATTATAGAACACAATTGTTTGAGCCGTAAGAATATTTTTACACTTAAATATATGTCCAAAATGAAAAAAAAATTAAGTTGAAAATTTTAGTGAATCCTAAATCTTTTGTAAACAGCCTCTTTTTTCTGGCCGTTCTTACGTTTCGATGCTGCTCCTTACTTTCAGTTGAAGAAACTTTTTTTTTATAATTTAATTTCTGATCGCGGGGGGCTGGGTATGGTTGAAGTTGTTTTCATGTAAAAATACCCTCCACCTCTTCCATGGAAAATTCCCCCCCCCAAGACAATCCCATTCCTGTCGACTTTTGGTAGGTTTTTTAAGTTTTGATTTTGCTCCTTACTTTCAGTTGAAGAAACTTTTTTTTCAACCGGGCACGGTTGAAGTTGATTTCACGTGAAAATACTCTCCACCTCTTCCATGGAAAAGTCCCCCCTCAAGACAATCCCATTCCTGTCGACTTTTGGAAGGTGTTTCTTCAATTTTCGATAAGAAGGCAATTTTATCAAACAAATAGCTTTTGACTGGGAGCACTAAAGTAAAAGAATCCTAACTCTTTTGGAAACAACCTCTATTGTCTGTTCGTTTTTAAGTTTTGATGTTGCTCCTTACTTTCAGTTGAAGAAACTTTTTTTTTATAATTTAATTTCTGATCGCGGGGAGGCTGGGCACGGTTGAAGTTGTTTTCACGTAAAAATACCCTCCACCTCTTCCATGGAAAATTCCCCCCTCAAGACAATCCCATTCCTGTCGACTTTTGGAAGGTGTTTCTTCATTTTTCGATAATCAGGCAATTTTCTCAAACTCATAGCTTTTGACTGGGAACACTAAAGTTAATGAATCCTAAATATTTTGGAAACAGCCTCTATTTTCTGTCCGTTTTTAAGTTTTAATGTTGCTCCTTACTTTCAGTTGAAGAAACTTTTTTCATAATTTAATTTCTGATCGCGGGGGGCTGGGCACGGTTGAAGTTGTTTTCACGTAAAAATACCCTCCACCTCTTCTATGGAAAATTCCGCCCTCAAGACAATCCCATTCCTGAGGTAAAAATTTGAATCAAACACTTTTAGGATATCAAATGTCCTTACTGAAAAACTACCGTATTAAAAAAAAATTAATTAAATTTATCATATGACCTAAATTATTTCATCAGATACGCCAGCAGTCATAAATGATCCTTTTGAAATTCTGCTAACAACATCGATGCTCAAGGGAAAAGTTTTAATCAGACACTTTTAGGATATCGAGTGTCCTTACTAAAAAACTACTGCATTAAAAAAAAATTAAATTTATCAGACGACCTAAATTATTTCACTAGTTTTATTTTGCATGATATTTCTAAAGCCAATTAAGATGAACAAATGTCTTCAAAGTCAAGGCTATAAGAAAAAAAAAGTTCTGGATATTTTTTTGTCAGTTTGTATTTTACGCAATAATATAAATGTAACTATCTATTCTATTTTAACGTTCTCCAATTTGATCAAATTGGTCTCTAAAGAATTCATGATAAAAAAAAAAAAATAGCGCACGCCATGCTGAATGTGCTTTTCAAAAAATAATCTGGTCGAAAACATTTTTATTATCGTTAATGATTTCCAAATATGTAAGAAAATTATGGGGCATAAAATTCTCTGGTTCAAATCTGAAACTTTTGTCTATTTTCGGATCGAAAAATAAAACTATTCTTATAAAATCTGAGCTAATAAGGGTTTTTGACCGTAAACTCTAGTTTCTTGTAGGAAAATTATAGAAAATACATTTCGCTGGGTCAAATGTGAACCTAATATGAACCTTTGGTTATGAAAAAGCCCAGCTTTGGAACGAAAATAAGTCATTTCCGTAAAAACTAAACTATAAAGCTTTTTTGAACTTAAATACTAGTTTTTGTAAGAAAATTATAGAAAATACATTTCATTGGGTCAAATGTGAACCGTAGGTTATGAAAAAACCCAAAGTTAGAACTAAAATATGCCATTTCCGTAAAAACTAGACTATAAAGCTTTATTTTACCGTAAACGCAAGTTTTTGTAAGAAAATTATAGAAAATACGTTTTGCTGGGTCAAATTTGAACCTTAGGTTATGAAAAAGCCCATCTTTGGAACGAAAATAAGCCATTTCCGTAAAAACTGAACTATATAGCATTTTTGACCATAAACACTAGTTTTTATAAGAAAATTATAGAAAATACATTTCATTGGGACAAATGAAAATCTTTTGGTTATGAAAAAGCCCAGCTTTGGAACGAAAATAAGCCATTTCCGTAGAAACTAAACTATAAAGCTTTTTTTGACCGTAAACACAAGTTTTTGTAAGAAAATTAAAGAAAATACGTTTCTTTGCGTCAAATGTGAACCTTTGGTTATGAAAAAGCCAAGCTTTGGAAAGAAAATACGCCATTTCCTTAAAAACTAAACTATAAAGCTTTTTTTAACGTAAACACTAGTTTATGTAAGAAAATTATAGGAAATACATTTCTTTGGGTCAAATGTGAACCTTTGGTTATGAAAAAGCCAAACTTTGGAACGAAGATAAGCCATTTCCGTAAAAACTAAACTATAAAGCTTTTTTGACAGTAAACGCTAGTTTTTGTGAGAAAATTATAGAAAATACATTTTGGTGCGTCAGGTGTAAACCGTAGATTATGAAAAGGGGCACCTTTGCAACGAGAATAAGCTATTCCCCTAAAAAATAAACTTTAAAGCTTTTTTGATCGAAAACAATATTTTTTTGTGATACAATTATATAAAATACATTTCGTTGGTTCAGATGTGAACCTTTGGTTATGAAAAAGCCCAGCTTTGGAACGAAAATAAGCCATTTCCGTAAAAACTAAACTATAAAGCTTTTTTTGATCGTAAACTGCAGTTTTTGTAAGAATATTATATGAAATAAATTTCTTTGTGTCATATGTGAACCAACGGTTATGAAAAAGCCTAGGCTTGGAAAAAAAATAATCCATTTCCGTAAAAAATAAACTATATAACTTTTTTTAACGTAAACACTAGTTTTTGTAAGAAAATTATAGAAAATACATTTTCTTTGGGTCAAATGTGAATCTTTGGTTATGAAAAAGCCAAGCTTTGGAAGGAAAATATGCCATTTCTGTAAAAACTAAACTATAAAGCTTTTTTTTACTGTAAACACTAGTTTTTGTGAGAAAATTATAGAAAATACATTTCGCTGGGTCAGATGTGAACCTTTGGTTATGAAAAAGCGCAGCTTTGGAACGAAAATAAGCCATTTCCGTAAAAACTAAACTATAAAGCTTTTTTGACCATAAACACTAGTTTTTGTAAGAAAATTATAGAAAATACATTTCTTTGGGTCAGATGTGAACCTTTGGTTATGAAAAAGCCAAGCTTTGGAACGAAATATGCTATTTTAAAATGTATAAGAATTATTTATTTAACAGAAATCCTCGCTTTTTGAATGGCCAAAGCGTTTAGAATTACACAAATCTTTGTCTTAATCATCAACCTTTTGTTTTCATAACTTATATAAGACACGTTTAAACTGACTTCAAAAGGGACTCTCTGTAATTATAAACACATGTGGTTTTTAGACTGGAAAAAAGATTTTCTGATAATTGGGAAAAAGGGGCATTTTTTTGAACGAAATAGCTAAAAGTAAGGAATTATGGTCGTAACAAAGCAGTGGATGAGGGAGTTTCTGTTTTACATAATAGAAAAAAGTCTACTTAGCATTTTCTAATGACTATACTCATCATATTTTAAAGGTTTGTATTGTTGGAGGGGAGGGGGGCTAAGTCTCCCTGAAATTTGAATTCACTAGTAAAACGATTTTTTTATCTGGAAATAAATTAAAAAATGCAAATTTCATAGATTAACAGGAAAAAAACCTGTCTGCTACATAATGAAAATTAAATTCCAATGCATGAACATTTTATACGGGGTTTCAAGGATGAATAAAAAACGGATGTTGAGTTATATAATTTTGTGCATGCCCTCAAAACATGTTTGACTACTTTATAACATACCAGTTTTTTAAGAATGTACACGTGAAGTCATGGCGTACATTCATTGTGCAATTGACAACAAAAACAGAAAAAAACCTGTTTGACCACATTATATTATTACGACCATACTCTCAAAACATGTATGACCACATTATACCTTGCCAAGTTTAAAAAACTTCGACTTTAGTTTCATAACATGCATTATAGTGTGTATAAATGTATATTTTCATGTACCGTTCAAATCAACAGCAATTTCACTGTATATTTTCATGTGTAATTGAAACTGTATACAAGGTAACTACTACTAGCGAGGCGTTGAGGAGGGGACAGCCCCTTTCCTATACGGAATAATTTCTGTTCGTTTTAACGTCGTTCCTTACTTTCAGTTAAAAAAACTTGTTTTTTTTATTTAATTCAATCAAGAGTCATTTTTAAAGTTCTACTTTGTTATCCCTGGAACCAGAGGCTCGACTAGACCTTTTAGGGAGAGTGGTGGATTTACCAATCATTCTGTCATTTTTACAGACAAAGGTCCATTTCTCGATAGAAAAGATAAAATTGCAGTGCAAAAGCGGGTTCTTCGCGTACGTCGGTAAATAAGTTGGTAAAAACACGAATTTTTACCGAGGGACACAACCCATTTTTGCCCGGCCCCTCTTCTCAATTTGTGACCCTACAGACGAACACTATCTTCTTAGATGACCATACACTCCCTACCCAGAAAACAGGGAGGATGAAGGGGGTTTTAGTTGCACACAGGAAAACCAAGAATCCAAATAAGAAGAAAGAACAAAGGTTGATTCAATCACACGAGGTTAAGATTTTTAGGGTTGTTGAGTTGAAAAATGGTTGAATTATGGGGAAGTTGAATTATTTCATAACTTCATAAGGGTTAAATTTAGAAGGCTTTGAAAGTGTGGGGAATAACTATAGCTTCTGTGTTGCCAAATGACTGACCATTAAAATGTATACAAATTTGTTTGGTTGATATAAATTATTTTCAACCAAACACATTATTTACTTTTGCATTGTTTTGAGTGACGTGCGCCGCATAGTTATCCGGCATATTAATTGGTGGCATTCTTGAAACTATTAGGTGTATCTTACATATTTTCAGGGTTCAGAACTTAATGTAAATCAGCTAAGATGCGCACTAATCCAAAACCAGGCATTTAAATTGGAGGGGGAAAATATGTTGAAACAACGTAAAATTATGCAAATTATATTTATTACTTGTTGAAACGAAAACTGCAGTAAACCCAAAGATTGATGCTAGGAAAAGTCGTAAATTTCTGAGGTTTACAGAAGGGAAAAGGGAAGTGGGAGCCCAACCCCCCTCTCTGCGTATAAACCATTTTAGACAATGGAAAAATTTTCAGAAGGGGGGAGGATCCGAAGAACTAAAAGTTTATTTTCATATTTGAATCTTGTATGTTTGCAGGGAGAGTCCTCTGGGCCTATTGTAGGGAGGAAACCCCCATACGCCATCCTTATCCAGAGGTATTTATTTTATGAACTTTCACCTTAGCAGTAAACATAAATGATATCAAAATAAAAATTGCTTTTACCCTTCCGGATCCCTCTCAGGTCTATTCATACGAGAAAGCTGAAATTTTCTAAGATTTTTCTTTTGGTTGTTTGAAGATTATGTAGTTTTAAAATAGTGCCACATTTTTGTTAATGTCGTCATGTTGAATTGTGAAAAAAAAGTAATTAAAACTAATTAGTAAGTTTTGCAACGCTTTTCGTTTGTAAGAATTCAAACATTGACAATGTTTTGATTCCCGAAAACAACCTTTAAAATAAATACTACCTTCTTAGGGCCTCTGCGGTTTGGTGCTATATGTTTTTAGCTTTTTTTTTGCTGATTTGTCACCCATATTTCCTTTTTCAAATTTGGCTCCTGCTAGACTACTACCAAAAACTCCATAACGGCATGCTCAGTTTTTTTCATTAAAAATTGAATTCCCGAATATATGGTTGATATATGGTTGTTTAAGTTTATGGTTTATTGATATATGGTTATAAGATATATGGTTATTTAAGTTTATACTTAACAAATTCAAACAATAAGATTTAATTATCACTGTCGTTAGTACTTTAGCGAGATAACGTAGAGTCGCAGCATTTATCATCTGCAATAAATTATGTAATCATATTTCATACCTTAGACAATTCCTGCCACCTTTGACTTGCCTACTTTCGCAGTACCTTCAGATTTTCATTGTTGATTGTCGAGAGAACTTTTCGCTCGCAAAATTGATTGCCAATCAAATTGGCAAGGAATATTCACATGTAGCAACAGCAATCAAGAAGTTTGGAATTCTTTCTTATCCGATTTATGTTAAAGACTGAATTCTTTCAAATTATTTATCTGGTCGGAAATAATTCTAGTGCCAGTGTTGTTTGTGATACAGAAGTACCAGAGACAAATTCTGAAATTTCTTAGTTTTCTGATTTAATTTAAGTAGTATGCATAGCTTGAATACGGGAGGATTTCACAAGGATTTTAGAAATTCTTTTGCAAGAAAAATCAGGATTTTTCGCCTATAGCCCGTAATTCCCTAGAGATCTATAATTTCTTCTAAACTTGTGCCCTCTCCCTTCTATGGTGGTGGGGGATTATGGCTACTTTTTTGCAGTTTTCGTAATTATTATGGTTGCAGAAATAGCTGCAACATAGCAATGAAAGAACCTCAGCCCATAGTAACCAAAAGTTTAAAAACACAAAATTAGTGTCTTGTGAGGAACATTTTGTATTTAAGAGTGATTCAGAAATGGTAGCTATTACGGAGATTCAATTTATTAGTAAAAGTTAATCATGCAAACAAGTTTCCGGGGATTTTAAGAATAAGCTTCAAACCCCTCAAAAGCGATGACGGATCGAAACTAAAAATGCACCATTGAAACAGACATTGTGTATAACCCTGAATTGGAGTTTTTTCACCAGGGATTGTTGTACCGAACTAATGAGCTTAAACTATTGAACGAGGGCTTTTTTGAACGGGAATCACAATATGTAGTACCATTTTTAAGCAACAAAAGGACATCGAGCCACAGGAAAGGGAAGTATTCTGCAATTTTGTGCCACAAAACGTAAATTTTTACCCAAAGTTGGTGAAAATGCAGGGGAATACAAATTTGAAGATAGCCAATCGATTTTCATAGTCTAAGACCCTGTACAGGAAATTTAGTGCCCCCCCCCCATTTTGAAAAATAAGGAAATTTGATAGTTGCATAAATAGCAGTGGTGCGTCCTATTTTTCTGCCAGAACTACTGCTCATATCTACATGTTTTTTGTAATTTGTCTTGACAATTCTATCGTAAAGCACCATAGTACACATAGAAAATGCACTTTTCAGTGCTATTTGTGGAGTGGAAAGGGTGGGAGGCATAGCAAGGGTACTGTTGTAACTTCCATGGTCAAAAACATTTAACAAGAAGATTAAATCCGTCCATCTTGTGTACTACCCCTCCCAGCCCCCTAGTAAGTGAAAATAAAAAACGTGTTATTGCCTAATGAATTTCTTTTATTGTTTTCTTTTTGATGAAAGTAATGGAAATTTTTACCTGCTACTTCTCAAAGATACTGGTAATAATTTACCCCTGAGACTTGGACAAAGTCGCCGACATCTCGTTGGAAAGCTTGTGGGAGGTAGAAAGTAAAACCAACATTTAATGTCCTATTTTAACAAGAACTCGTATTGTCTTCTTTAGTTTCTTCCCCTAAGTTAAGCAAAAACCTTTCTGTAAGATTAGTTGTGGATATTAAAAAAAAACAACTAAAAAGTAATAATTATTATTTAAAAAAAAAAGATTTTCTTATGGAAGTAAAGAGCGAAGCTGAAACTTAAACAAATAAAAATTATTACTTCTAAGATTATGCAAGCTATATATAGCAACCAGCTCAAAAATACTGACTCTTGGTATTTTCTTATATTTATAGAATTCTAAAAACTATTACTTTACCGAAAACTGAGGCTGCTTTCCTTTTTAGTTTATGGTAAAAAATTATCAGTAACACGACCGGTGGTAGACTGTTGAGAGCCTTATAAAATAGGCGTTTATTTTCTACAGGCTATTTCTTGATTTTTCTGTTCCTAAGAAAATATCATGTTTTTTCCGTCGTTTTTGTGTTTCAGTGCGGCGCTTTTTTTTTAGAAATCTAGAAATACCAAAATATATTCACGAGTCAGCTTATTTTAGCCAGTTTTGTTGATGTAGATATATTGCGTAAACTGCGAAGCAATATATATATATATATATATATATATATATATATATATATATATATATATATATATATATATATATATATATATATATATATATATATATATATATATATATATATATATATATATATATATTTGGTCTCTCAGCTTCGCTCTTTACTTCCGGAAGTATACTTCTGGAAGTAAAACTATGTATGAATTTTTTCCATACATGAGGTGACGAAAAATTTCGGACAAGTGTTTTACCAATCCAACAGCTGGAAAGCTACAGGGGCGTAAAGAAATTCCTCTCTTTGTGGATTTTAGGAAGACTGCCTTGTGGAATTTAGGAGCAGAAAATCCTTAGAAAAAAATGTTACACATCTGGGGAGTAAGAAGCCTTTTGATATTCAAATTTCTTAGTTCCATTACTGTCAATTGAAACCTATGTTTGTTTTACATGAAATATATCCGTATTGCTTTTCAGGTGTTCGATGCCACGATACCGAGATGGGTGCCAAGTGTGGTTCCTGCCCGCCTGGATCTACCGGAGACGGACAGAGATGCAGACCATTAAATGCATGCGAGAGCAATCCGTGTTTTCAAGGTAATTTTTTTTTCATGCTGCAAAATTCGCAATTTCAGGCAAAACCTTATATAAATGTACGTCTACTCTAAGTTTCCGAAAAAGAAAAATTCACATTTTAAAAATACTTGTTTCGCTATTAAACTAGCTTTTCAGAGCCATCCACTGCTTAATGAAGGTTTTTGAGTCCTAGAACCACGTAAAAGGATTGCACGAAACCTTGAACACTCAAAACTTCAGCGAAAACATTTGAAACGAAATTGTTTGTTCATTTCCAGCGTATCGTAGAAACTTCTTAAAGCTTCGAACAAGATTAAACCACCGCCCAAATAAAAGTAGAACCAAATTAGAGACATTAATATGACTTGCATTAGTCGTCTTAGGATTTAAAGTCTGAAAAAAAGTTTATCTCGTTTCGCATCAGTAGCTTCATAAACAGAGACCTATTCAAGCTACTTATTCTAAGTAATCTGATTAGTAGTATCAGACCAATCCCAAGATCACTCATGCGAATAAAAGCAAGAGATCTATTTTTCACTAAGTGAAATATAGCCGCGGGATTATACATCTGCCAAACATACAATTAAGTATATAGGAATGCACGTAGGGTAGGACATGCCAATGACTCCCCTCCTCCTGAAACCTTAATGTTCTTGAAATTTACTTTTAGGATGATCTGTGGATTCTGACGGACGATCTGACCAAGAAATCGAAAGGCTTATTCGCCTAGCCTCTGCCAACTTTGCTCAGAACAATAAATAACCAGGGAAACGTCGAAGCATAAACCTGAATGCAAAAATTATAGCCTACGGAGCGATTATCAGAAGTAGTGTCCGATATGGGTGCAAAACATGGGTTAAAAAATCTCATAATAGCAGAAAGTTCATTCGTGATCTTTGACAACGAATGTCTCTTTCATGTGCTACGTGTCCAGCGGCATGAGCGAGTATTCAGTTGTGAGATCTGCGAGCACTGCAAACAACAATACCCAGTCAAAGAAGTCAATTTCAGTCAATTTCAGGAAGGCATTTGACCAGATTTGTCATCTTACGGCAGCAAAAAACATGCGAGCAATGGGCGCACAGAATCGGTGTCTTGCATTAGTGATGAGCTTCCTTCAGGACAGAATGTAGTGTGTAAGTCCATTGTTTGAAGGTGACTTGATCTCATACTGGTCTAAACTTACCTGTGGAGCCCCTCAGGGTACAAGACTTGCTGGTTTCATATTTATCTCCCTCATCAACTTCCTCCTTCAGAATTTCGAAGAGCGACTCAAATTCGTCGACGATTTATCATTTGTCCTGAAATACCTCGTGAGAGAAGGTGTAATCGAACGTCAGTTCAGCGAGACCCTTCTGGCGTCCTTCTCTGAGGACTGTGAACGTTACAAGCTGACACTGAATGCAGATAAATCAATGATCCTCTGGTTTTGCCCCTTAAAACGTGATCTGGAATTCCCGCAAGTCCCTTTCCCTGTTGTTCCATCTGCAAAAATCCTCGGAGTCACATTATCGATGGACTGCACATTCACCGAACACGTGGAGAAGGTTATTAAGGCTGGCAATGCATCACTTCAGACCCTAGTCCTGATGCGCAGGTTTGGCTGCGACGCTCAAAGCCTAAAAAATGCCTATATTACGTATGTGAGACCTCTACTCGAATACGCCGTCGCTGTCTGGGGACCTTTTGTCCAGAGCACCCACTACCTTTGCGATGACCTTGAATCTTTGCAGAAACGAGCTGTTAACATAATCGTTGGTAACAGAAGTGACGACTACAACAAACTTTTGCAAGAACTGAACTTTGAATCTCTCAGCGACAGACGATTATCACTGATCATGTCCCTCGGCATGCACAGATGCACAGTTTGTATAACTATCAAGTAAGTTTACTGTAAATGAGTTCTGGCTCTTCATTCTCGGTGTGAAAAAAAATCTCCTCCAACTCATTTCTGTACTTATTGTTCACTTCTTGGTTGAGCCGGCCAAGTGATTTTGTCAGTACTTGTTCCATAGGTGATTATTCTTTGTCTACCCGTGAAAAGATCTAAAAGATTATGTTTATATCTGCAAAAACGTTCTCTGGAGCACTCGCACCTCGGTCCGGGTTTTTATAATGGGTGAGATGGGGGAAGATCATACTGGATAATTATATAAACTGTGGTTTGATGTACTTGAGATTTTGACCTGACTTTTGATTAAACTATTAATTTTTTAGTGACATTCCTCATAATCAGACCCAAACAAGTTTGAACCTTATGAATACAGAACAAAATAAAATTGACTTCAGAAAGTCAACGTGCTTCTGCTAGATCAGCAATTCAAGTCTCAAATTTCACATTTATCTCCCTTCACTCCCCCTTCGACTTAGAGGATGGACTTGTCTGACATCATGGGCGAGGTGGAGTTATATTTCATCGAACACGTGTAAACCACAATATGGTGTCATAGGTTTACTTCTTTTACCCAAAGCATCATTTGGGGTGGCTATTAATCCGTAAGAGGGTAATAGAGAGGCTAAGAACCCAAGATTTGATTGAGATTACGTTATAAAAGGAGTAAAAAAAACAAAAACATTGGGGATTACTAGACAGTGACCAGAGTAGGAGCATTAAAAAAAAGTGGGATGGTTGGGAAGAGCTCACCTGGTATCTTGAACTCAGCTGCTTGATGCAGCAATTGGTTTGTAACGGCTGTATAACTTGGTATATCTCATTTTATTATCTTGAAAAGGTTCAAGGACAAGGCTATAAATGATATAGTCATTTTCTATTATAACTGCATTTGCATTAGTCTGTGGCTCACTACTAGGGCAATTTTTGGGCAAGCTGTCTTACCAGCTTATTCCTTTTACTTACTGAACTGGGCTATCTTGACCTACCATCACGCAGAAGCCTTGCCTTCGGTGGCTAGTTAATGGAAAAGAAATAAAAAAAAATAAAAAAAATATATTTGTCATTTGCGGAATACCTTTTAACTCAAATGAAATACGAAAGCTACTTGAAGTGTGCATATTGCTTGTACCGTTGAATGCGAGATTTACATAGCATAAAAGAATAAACACGATTTCTCGTTGTCTGTTTTTTCATTATCATTTTCTTGTAATAAATGTCTTGTTTTACTGTTTTATAGTTTTTCAAGGCTCTGTAAATTTGTCAAAGGATAAAATTTATGGTATCAGTCATTGTGAGCACAAAATTAATTTATTTTATTTTTTAGGTGTCTCTTGCAGAAACTTTGACGAGCCTCCGTATTACCAATGTGGTAACTGTCCCAATGGGTACGCTGGTGATGGAATCACTTGCAGTGATTTAGACGAGGCAAGTAGTATATTAAAATATGCGTTTCTTATAAAGAAAAGAAAAAGGCGATAACAAGTGGGTAAATGGAGAATTATCAAATAATAATCACATTCTAAAAAACGGAAGCTTATGTAAGGTGTATCTAGCTGGAATTAAAATTCTCCTCAACAAAACTCATCTTTAAGAACGTTTCTAACATATATGACGTTTGTTACAAAATGAATTGTAATGTATGGTAGGCAATGGAGAACCTTTGTTAGTCTGTTGTAGCTGAAACCTTAACGAAAAGAGTTTATTTATATAATGCATACATCAAATTATCAAAAGAACATTAAATTATTCTAATTCAAAGTATAGACAATCTTAAAAATGTGAAAATAGCATTAAAATATCTCGACTGTAAGATTCCCTTTTCTTCGTTATAATATTTGGGCAACTTCAAAGTACGTCGCTTTAAAAGTACAACGATTCATTGAACCTACAAAAGATTATGTCCCCAGAAAATTGAAGCTTGAATCGGAAGACTAGAACCTTTGAAGACTTCGCCCATGGGTGATTACTTGCATAATATATTTTAAAAAGGGAAGGTTGAGCCCAAGACCGTATCCAGGTGGGATAGGGGGTTTGAACCCCCCCCCCTGAAATGTTTGTCTGGCTCCTAAAAATGTAACAAAATGAATATAAACAAATGTTTGGTATGTTTTTTAAAGATTTTTTTTTACCTATGTTTCATCGCATCCATAGGACGTTCTACACGCCAAAAATTGTACCCGCAAAAATTCCGTCCATAGAATTCGTCGCTCACCTGCACGCGTAATTTTCCATGTGTAAAATCTTGAATTCTTCTTTGGTGCAGCTTCCCATTGATGCCATATTCTGTGGGTTCAATTTTGTGAAAATTTCCATTGATTTAATTTTCTTTGGCTGTAGGTTAATTTTTCGAGGATTAGTTTTTTTGGACGCAATTTTCCAAACAATTTTAAAAATATCGAAGTTTTAATAGCAATTTATGGTGAAACAAAATCTCCTGGGGGAAAGAAATTCGACAAAACGGACAAACGATTAAATACGAAAGAATAAACAGACAAACGATTAAACATGACCGAATCAACATACAAACGGACAAAATTAAATATGATAACATCGCACTTTTTTTGCAACGATAATAATTACACTTTTTGTAACAACACATAAAGCGATTACAAGCTGTTTGATGACAGAGAGAAAAAAAAAGACTTTTTGAATGGAAGATGAGACGAAAGACACGTTGTGTGATAAGGGAAACTACGATGGTACTCTCTGCAATTAAATAAAAAAAAAACAAGTTTTTTTAACTGAAAGTAAGGAACGACGTTAAAACTTAAAACGAACATAAATTATTCCGTATATGAAATGGGCTGTCCCCTCCTCAACGCCTCGCTCTTTACGCAAAAGTTTTTTATTGTTTAAATAAATAGAGTTGTGATAAAGTCAAACTTTAGCATAAAGAGCGAGGCGTGAGGAGGGGACAGCCCCCTTCATAAACAGATTAATTTCTGTTCGTTTTAAGTTTTAACGTTGTTCCTTACTTTCAGTTAAAAAAACTTGTTTTTTTTATTTAATTTTTGAACGTTTTTAAATTAATGCAGGTTTTGATTTTGGCTCACCGTACATAAATAATTAAAACAAAATTTGAATTTTAATTTTACTTTTATTTGGTTAAATGGCTTTCTCGAAACTTGTTTAATTTTATTTACAAACGTTTTTATTAGAAATAAATATATGGAAATTAAGAATTAACTTAAGTAACGAACTTCTATACTAATATATTTTCTAATAGCCTATGTATATTAGGGGCCTCACCCCCTAATCGATAACTCGCTCTTTCAGCTAAAGTTTGAATTTGTTTCCAATTCTTTAAAAATTACCCCTTAATCACAATCAGTTGATCAGTTGAAATCAGTTGAAAAACTTGGTGTTTTTTACTTAATTTCTGATCTTTTTCTTTAATAATGCTGGGAAATCCGGCGCCCCCTTCATAGCAATGTCCCTTCCTCCATGAAAACTTCCTTCATGGAAAGATCCTCCCATATAAACCCGGCCCACGCACCCCCCACCTACCAGAAAAAATCCCCACTGAAAACGTCTGTATACTTCCCAATAACCAATACCATATGTTAACATTGGGTAAAGCTCATAACTTTCAGCCCTTCCCCCGGGGACTTGGGGGGATTAAGTCATCCTAAAAGACATTGTTATCATATTTTCGACCATGCTGAACAAAATGGCTATCTCAAAATTTTGATCGGAGGACTTTGGGAAACCAAATGAGCGTGGGAGGGGGCCTAATTGCCTCCATTTTTTGGTCACTTAAAAAGGGCGCTAGAACTTTTAATTTCAGTTCCAATGATCCCTCCCACGATATTCTAGTACCATTGGGTCAATACGATCACCCCTGAAAAAAAAAAAAAAAAAAAAAAAAAAAAAACACGCATCCGTGATCTTTCTTCTGGCAAAAAATGCAAAATTTCACATTTTTCTAGATAAGTGCTTGAAACCTCTACAGTAGGGTTCTCTGATACGCTGAATATGATGTTGTGATGTTCATTAACGTTCTATAACTTTTAGGGGGTCTTTCCCCCTTTTTTCTAAAATCAGCCAAATTTTCTCAGGCGTGTAACTTTTGATGGGAAAGACTAAACTTGATGAAACTTATATATTTGAAATCAGCATTAAAATCTGATTCTTTTGATGTATCTATTGGTATCAAAATTCCGTTTTTAGAGTTTCGGTTACCATTGAGCCGGGTCGCTCCTTACTTGCAGTTCGTTACCACGAACTGTTTGATTACAGATAAAAAGAATACCGACATTGGGTCCAATGATGAAAAAACAATCCCAACTATTGTAAGGAGGTAAAAGCTATGGCAGAAGCGACGATGACTCTATATTCTTTTGGCAAATCTTCTGCAAAAAATTTCTGACTCTAGTGGGGACATCCGAGAAGAATTTGGATATAAGATATATTGCTACGGTACTTTATGTGTGACTAAGCCGAAGACCCGGTGTTTCACATTTGCTTAAAAACAGACACAACAAACAAAAGGAAAATAAACACAACAGAATACACAAAAGAAACACTAAGGATGAAGAAAACGAGAGGAAAAAAAATACAAAAGTGTGTCACTTTAGAATTCTCCTTGACTGCCGTAATCATGACTGACTATTGTGTTTTATTTCATTAGCATTAATGAAATTTCACTTCTCTTGTACTTACCGGATTCTACACAAGTACCGTTTTTCATTTTATTCGGGACTTGGTGTACAAATTGGCATGTTCACGTCTGCCATATCTCCTTGACTGCCGTAATCATGACTGACTTCATCCTATTGTGTTTTATTTCATTAGCATTAACGAAATTTCACTTCTCTTGTACTTACCGGATTCTACAAAAGTACCGTTTTTCATTTTATTCGGGACTTGGTGTACAAATTGGCATTTTCGTGTTTGCCACATCTCTGTGACCACCGTAACCATGATTGACTATTTGACTTACATTTCAGATGTCACCTCTTTTAACGTAATAGGTATGGATTCTTAATATAGAAGTATAGTTTCATGGGACCATAAACATATGCATGCCCCTTCGCGAGCAAAGTGGCTGCATTTGTGCGGGGTATCTGCCAAGATTATTCGACAAAGCTAAAAAAATTCATCGTAGATCCTGGGATCGTGAAGAATCAGGAGTGGGAAAAACTGCAATCATATCCATAAGTTTGTTATGGAAAGACGTTTTTTATGCGTCTGCTTTGATTTTCCATTGTCATGTGCTACATATGCTAATCTGGGATCATACTTTGGCTAAGTGACTATCATGATAATTAATGATTGTAAGAAAAAGTTAATAACGCTATAATGAATGGTTCGACGACAAGCTATGTCAGGTTTTGACGCAAAAGGAGCGAACATCCTTTTTTTCGGTAAAAAAAAGAATATGTTAATGCTATTATTCTGTTCAAAACATGTCAAAGGTAACATGATCCACTCATTTATAAGTTACTAAATGTCCTAAAAAAGGGAACATTTCAGAGACAGGTCTGTTATATTCAGCAGCTTTAATAGCCCTGTCGTTTCTGCCTTTAATTTATTCTGAGGAGATTACCTACAGGGAGATGTTTTTTTTTTTCGTCATTTCGTTAATTTGTCATTCCAAATATGTTTGGCAACAAAAAAGGGAACAAAAGAGACTGACTTTTCAGGATTTTGTTTCCTTTTACGACTGATAATTGAAGAAACTGCGCTTTCTTGAAATAGTTGCCTCAGAATCATTGTTTGGTATCAGATACGTTTATTGCCTTTTTAATATATATACATATATATGGGGGCAGTTGCCCCCCAAACAATTTGGAGAAAAAATTTTTTAAGTAGCCTCTAAACTGTTGCTTGTTTTTAGTTCTAACTTCGTTCTTTACTTTGAGCAGCTAGTTTCTTTAAGTAATTCATCCTCATTTTGAATATAAAAAATGCGACAAACAGGATTCCATAAATTTCCTTATATGTCCCACATTGGTATTTATACAAATATACCGCCTTCGAAACCTTATCATATAGTAAAAAGTTGAGCCTATTTAATGGCAAAATTGCGAAAATATACTATACTTCCTGTTTCACCACGTTTGCTAAGGTCAAATCGTTTCCCCTGATAGGTAAGGGTCTTTTATTTCCTAAAAATTTATCACTTCAGTATAAGACTTTCTTGTTTTAAAACTTTCAAAAATGGATATGAATACACCCTCTACATCTGGAAACAAGACAGACATGGAATCACTGAAAAACAAGAAATCATTGAAAACAAGAAATTTTATCATTGAAAAACATGAAAATAAATCATCGAAAAAGAAAATAAGACCTAGTGCTTTTTTATAATAATATTCGTACTTCGGCTAGATAGATCAAATCGGTTGTAGTTCAGTCACTAAAGTTAGTAGGGGGAGGGGTCAGCTCCAGGAATCATTTAATTGTTTAATTTTTTTACTTTTAATATCTAAATCAAAATTCCAATATAGCTCCATATTCTCTTAATCAAACAGTTTGTGGTAACGAACTGTAAGTAAGGAACGACCCGACTCAATGGTAACCGAAACTCTAAAAAACGGAATTTTGATACCAATAGATACATCAAAAGAATCAGATTTTAATTCTGATTTCAAATATATAATTTTCATCTAGTTTAATCTTACCCATCAAAATTTACGCGCCTGAGAAAATTTGGCTGATTTTCGAAAAAGGGGGAAAGACCCCCGAAAAGCTATAGAACCTTAATGAAAATCACACCATCATATTCAGCGTATCAGAGAACTCTACTGTAGAGGTTTCAGGCTCTAGAGGAAAAAGGGGGAAAGACTCCCTAAAAGCTATAGAACCTTAATGAAAATCACACCATCATATTCAGCGTATCAGAGGACCCTACTGTAGAGGTTTCAGGCTCCTATCTACAAAAATGTGGAATTTTCCATTTTTGCCAGAAGAAAGATCATGGATGCGTGTTTATTTGTTTTTTTTCTTTTCCCTAGGGGTAATCGTATTAACCCAGTGGTCCTAGAATATCGTAGGAGGGCTCATAGGAACGGAAATTAAAAGTTCTGGTGCCCCTTTTAAGTGACCAAAAAAATGGAGGGCAACTAGGTCCCCTCCCACGCTCATTTTTCTCTCAAATTCACCCAATTAAAATTTTGAGATAGCAATTTTGTTCAGCATAGTCGAAAATCTAATAAATATGTCTTTTAGGATGAGTTAATCCCCCACAGTTCCCGGGGGAAGGGCTGCAAGTTATGAACTTTGCCCATTGCTTACATATTGTATTGGTTATTGGGAAGTATACAGACATTTTCAGGAAGGACTTTTTTTCTGGTGGGGGGGGGGGGCTGAAGGAGGGAGTTACTCAGCCGAATCTTTCCGTGGAGGATGTTTCTTTGTGGTAAAGGACATTTCTATGAAGGGGGCGCCGGATTTCCCAGCATTATTTAAAAAACGATCAGAAATTCAATTAAAAAAAAACAAGTTTTCTCAACTGAAAGTAAGAAGCAACATTAGAACTTAAAACGAGCAGAGATTATTACCTATATGAGGGAGTTCGCCCCCAAGTCAATGCCTCGCTCTTTACGCTACAGTTTTTTTTAGTGCTTTCAAAAGAGCTATCTATTCAAATTAAACGGCCTTTGTGATTAAGGAGTTTGTGAATCAAAATTTTTTTTAACTTTTAACTTAAAGAGCGTGTTATTGACTATGGGGAGAACCCCCCTCATATACGTAATAACATATACGTAATAAAAAAAAACAATAAAAAAAACAAGCGATACGGCTCAATAATAATAGAAACTTTTAAAAACGTAATTTTGATGTCAATAAATGTTTCAAAATATTGGGTATATAATACTGCTTCCTAATATGTAAATTTTATTAAGTTTTGTATCTCCCATCGAGGGCCACAAGCATGAGACAGATTAATTGAATTTGTACGCCGGTAAGGCGCATCCACTAAAAATGAGTGGATTTAATGAAAAACCAGCCGTCAGATTCAGCGTTTCAGAAAACCCTATTACATAGGTTTCAAGCTCATATCTGAAAAAATCTGCAACTTTGTATTTTTTGCCAGAAGAAAAATATACGAATATAGAAGATAGTTACGTAAGTTAATTTGTAAATTACGTCAGAAATAAATTTAGAGACAGCCATTTAGCAAAAGAAAAGTAAAAATTTTATGCAAATTTTGTTTACTTATTCAATGACGGTGAGCCAAAATAAAAGCTGCATTAACTAAAAAACGATCAGAAATTAAATAAAAAGAAACAAGTTTTTTAAACTGAAAGTAAGGAGCGACATTAAAACTTAAAACGAACTGAAATTATTCCGTATAGGAAAGGGGCTGTCCCCTCCTCAACGCCTCGCTCTTTACGCTAAAGTTTTTTAATGTTTTAAAAAATAAAGTTGTGAGAGAGTCAAACTTTAGCGTAAAGAGCGAGGTGTTGAGGAGGGGACAGCCCCTTTCATATACGGAATAATTTCTGTTCGTTTTAAGTTTTAATGTCGCTCCTTACTTTCAGTTTAAAAAACTTGATTTTTTTATTAATTGTAACTGAAACGAATAGTGAGCTCTGATAACGTCCTATTCCTTGCGTTATGGATTTACATATCCAAAACGTTTTTCTTTCTCGTTTTTGTAATTTGTTCTAAGAGCTGATTTAGATCTTAGCTCCAGCGTTCGTCACTAAAAACCACATGTATAACTCCTAAGTTTATGTGTATTACTTTTTTTTCTTATTGCTCCGTCTTTTCCATTTTTGTATGACGGGTTTTCCAATAAATAATAATAATAATACCCAACCCAGAAATGTAGAACTGCCTCTACGTACAATACCATGTTGGCCTCTCGCTATTTTCGCTTTTCTAAATGTTTCTTTTAACCAGCTCCAAAAAATAATTGACATAAGTGTGAGGAGGATTACTGCTGTTATTAGTCGCATTTCAAGCCACGCCAGTGCTACTCGTGTGACGTTTATTTCTGAATCACCATGCTGTATGAAATGTCTGCTGCACGTAAGATAAAGCGAAATTAAACAAAAGATGTATATTTTTCTCATAATTTGGAAATTTTTTTCCCACATACAGGCAGTACTAACCCATACTCTTTACCTATTGTTATCAGTTTTAATATGCAGCACTGGGAGACCGAGCTTCGCTTGGTGAAGGGAATTTTAGAAAAAAAATTCAGGGCCTCCCTACCCGTTCCGGAAATACTATTACATTTAACCAGTGTCAGGTCTTTTTAATTTTTAGTGGATGTTTTTTATGCTGATGGTAAGAATAAAATAATGCAAGAATTATTGCCGTATAAACAGCTTAATAATAACTGCAAATCTACGGCATCGTGTTGAATCATAATTTATCATCTATACGTAGCCACTTACATAAAGACAAATTTCCCTTTTTTAAGATGCATCGGGAACAAAAAAAAAGGTAGCATAACAATTTGCACAAATATTGTCCCACTAAACCAATTACCCTTGAAGATGACCCTTGATGATAAAGGAACGATGAAACTTTGAAGCCTACTAGAGCATAGGCTGTAAAGGTAAACGGTCTTGAAATTTGAAATACCTTGATTTATCTTTTGTTTTCTGTGGGCATAATGCCACTTTCCGAAGGCCCGTACAACCTTTTTCCACTAGTTTGACTTATGACTTTACGTTACAATTTGTAATCTTGCGGAGAAAGTGTTGTCCGTAATTTAGGCAGTGCCAAGTAGACTCGATCTCTATGGGGAATTTTGCTTTAAGAAGCTGTATTTTACGCTGTGAAAAATAGTCATTGAACCTGCTGTAGCCAAGTATCGAAGACCTATTGCTAATTTAACACCAGGCGAACTTGCTTTCCTCAATTTTTGTGTCCTTTTTGCTTCTTGGAAAGCTTATCTTTCAAAATTCCAGGGTCCGAATGCTCCTTCATGGTATATCGATTAAAGTTAAAGAAATCGACGGCATCACCACTTACCAATATTTCTTGCAGAAGATAAGGTAGATAAGATAATATTTATTGCTGAAAAACGGCTATCACAAGCCAAAAAGGGCCGAATTCGCACTTTAGCGTCAAATAAAGCGAAAAAAGAACAACAAAAATAAACAATCAAACAACAACAGAAAATTATAAAAGAATCAATGTCAAATACGTAAAAATGTAAGAAACAAAAACAAATTAAACTCATAAAATTAGAAGGCCAATGTCAAGTCAGCAAAAATGCCAAAAAAAACGAAAACTCGTAAAATTAACAATGGGATAAAGACAAGTTAAAACAAAAACATAAGTTAGTTAGTGACTAAAGAACATAAATAAAAACCTCCAAATTTGCAAAATGGGCATTGAAATTAATAACTATGAGGTAAAAAGTGAGTGAGGGGGGGGAGGCTGCAGAGATGCACTGATTGAAAATGTCAACTATGTAAGGGATAAAAGTTCTTCTACATCTTTCAGTGCAAACTCTTATTGGGGCAAGAAGAGGAATTTTTGTTGACATAGAACGTGGGAGGCGGGGTTAAAGCGGTGAATACTGACCAGGAACAAGAAGTTGTTCGAGGGTTATGAAGGCCTTTGCTCGTAAAACGCAAGGTAATTTTTGCTCTCCTTTTCTTAAGGGTGTCAAGATTAGCTCTCCTAAGAAAGGAAATATAAGGTACATTACCCTCATTGAAAATAATTCTTAGGCACCTTTTTTGGACTGCCTCTATTCTCTCCGACAATTCAATGGAAATGCCAGGATGCCAAACAGGACGTACTCAAGGGTTGGGCGTAAAAATGACAGGAAAATCTTCAAAAAGTGCGATTTAGGGCATTTTAATTTTTTAAGGAGTTTAAGGAGGGAAAATGCGGCATTTGCACGTTTTAAGATGTCATTAATATGACAGAAGATTCTGCTGACTGAAAGCATTTTATCTTCGTTTGGTAAAATTTGGACAGACCCAGTATATCCTTTGCATTGAAAGCCTTTACGCCATCGTTCCACCACTAGCCATCCTGTTGCAATAGCCATAAAATCAGGACCTCGAATCTCCATCTCCATTCCACACCTTTAATTTTTGAATAGCTTAGTTATGATCATTACGATGATAGTACATGACAATCCTGATCGTTTTGTGGATTTTACGTTAACCTACTGCGTAACGATCTTTTTTAACCGTGAAAAGTTGTGCTTACTGCAACGCCACTTAACCACTATCAATTTTCAAGTTTCAAACTTGAGTCTTATTTCAAGAAGCTTCAGTCTGAAAGGTAGGCGTGTCAATGAAGCACCTTAGGCCTTAGAAAATCCTCTGTCCGCTTGGCCCAAATTACTTGCTTATTTACTTACTAAATTTTGCTAACGTTTTTACATTAATACTTTTCATGGATAAATTACACAAAAATTATTGTATTCTGCGTATTTAGATCTATCGTAAAAAGTCGATTCTTTTAATGTGTGTATTCTTATCAAAGTTCCATTTTTTATGGTTTCAGTTTCTTTTGAGATGGGTTGCTCTTTACTAACAATTCTTTACCGCGACGTTCTACCAGCCCCTAAGCCCCAACGGCTTGCATTCAAGTTTAATTTTGTATTATAATTCATCGAAAATGATAAGCAGCCCTGAAAAAGCGCAGCCTAAGGGGTGCGCTTTTTCTCAAGAGTATGACGAGTGTGTTTCTAGCAAATATTAAAAATGATTCTTTGGGTTACTAGTTTCATTTTTATTCATAAGGGGCTCTTTGATTTTTTTTGGGGGGGGGGGTATCTTAAATGCTGGGTGTCTACGGGTCAAATTTATTCTTCTTTATCACAAAATTCCAGTAATCGCAATTGTGCGGGAGCACGATCCCTTAAAAAGATAACTATAGCTTTCTATTTCCGTTTGAATTCACTCCTCTTATATACTTTGAGCACTTGCTTGATACGAGTACTCATGGGGAGAGCAAACAAACAAATAACCACACATCCATGACTATCATTCTTATGGAAAATACAAGATTTCGTATTTTTGTACACAGGGGTGTACAATCTCCACCTTAAGGCTGAAATCTAATGGTGTAATTCTCATGACGATCGCCTCTGTTTTGGGAAGTTTTTTTTCTTTTCTAACATTACGTATATTCTTTATTTTTAGGTTTAATAAATTCTACAGATTCAGGATCACGTTAAAATTAGATTTTTTAAATGTGTAAACGTATATTGTTAGAAAACTTGTGCTTTTTAGATCCGCAGTTACTCTGTGCTTACAGTTCACAATGCATAGAACTTTTTCTTCGAAATATTGAAACCTAATTATCTTTGTAGTGCACTCTTGCCAGGCCCTGTGACTTCCGAGTTCAGTGTTATAACCTTCAACCTGGATATAGATGTGATCCCTGTCCAATTGGCTTTACAGGTCCACCAACTCAAGGTGTTGGTGTGGAATATGCACGTGCAAATAGACAGCGCTGTCTGGATGTAGACGAGTGTAGTATACTAAACGGAGGATGTGTGGATAATTCTATATGCACAAATACTGAGGTAAAATGATTAGTAAAATTTTGTTCGTCCTCAGATACGTAGTAAATTAATAAATATGCAGTAAAATACAGTATATATATATATATATATATATATATATATATATATATATATATATATATATATATATATATATATATATATATATA